>NC_085097.1:3220000-3277500 GCF_963422355.1 Corticium candelabrum | reverse complement strand
ACCGTTGCAGGTATTCGACGCGCGTACAAAGTTAGACAAAGGTAGCAGCATCTTTTAAGCACCCCGATGTACTAAAAATGTCTTGATTTTATCGCCGTCGCCGGCAATAAACGACACACTTCGTGCGTGCGTCCAACTTCTCGAACGGACAGTTCAAATTTTCTGGAGATCCCAAGCGCCGTTAAAAAGAAATTCGCGCGCGAGTGGAGACGGTTTCCATAGGCAGGTTATCGAGTCGTCCCGAGAGAACTCCAGAACACGACGACAGCCTTATTGTTGAAATGCATCATTTAGGCGTGCGCGAACCAAATTTGATGGAGATTGTACCCGGGGTGGCAGAGATACACGTGGCCACGCACACATACACACAGACTGTTTGCTTTTAATTTATTCGTATGCATTCTTGCATTATATCTTCTTTGTTGCTGTAGACCCTTGCCATGGAAGTCCATCAGATTTGTTCGGTTTCAGCGGAACGTTTCAACTTGTCAACGATGCCTCTAACCGCGACTGCCAGTGGCAAATTCATGGCAATGTTGGTTTTAAAGTGATGGTCAAGTTGGCCATACAGAGCAATGGAAATTGGCGCGACTTTGTTACAGTTCTTGATGGAGACTCGTCGGGATCTGTTATTACCAGACTCTTTGGCAATGGAGATATACAATCCGTCGTATCTTGTAGTAAATCTCTCTTTGTTAGACATAGCAACGTTTACGGAGCGTCCACGTTGACATTTACTGCGTCGTTTACGACTATTGGTAAGAGACGAATGTCATGTTTGATATTATAATTATAAATTAGTGCAGTTTCTTGTACATTTTAGATCGCATAACTTCTCCAGATTATCCTAAACCATATCCTTCACGGACAAGAAGACAGTGGATAGTGTGTGCTTTACCAATGCAGCCAACGTATCTTGACTTTACAGACTTTGATTTGGAGAAATCAGACTATGTGAAAGTAGTGCCGTTTAAAAGAATTATTACAAAATTGCATGGTCGATTGGCGCTGCCATTCAGATTAGTTGTTACATCCATGACGACGATAGTTTTCACCTCGGACAGCTTGGGAAAAGGAAAGAGTTTTCGGCGATTTTCGGCCCAGTTTGGCATTTCATCGTCGCACATTCGAAGTAAGTATACGTTAGTGACTAGCGTTGAGTAATTGCGTCCAATAACGGAATGCTAAATCAGTGCAGTTGTGCACTAATAGCTTGAAGCTATTGAAAAGAAGTGGCGATCTTAATAGACACACCATTGCCTCATTCCAGGTTTACATTAGAGACGTAAGGAGGTGTAACTTGCTCCTCACGTGCTTTTGCGTTATCTTACGTATTTGAGTGTCTGCTCACATTAGAACGCCGAACGTAAAACGCGGACACGGAAGTACACGTAAAGAAACCCAAGTAAATAGAGTAGGCTCTTATTCTTGCGTATTGCGTCTCGCGTTTTTATATGAATCTCGCTTGTGGAGTACAGACTTTTGTATTGTCTGACGGAAGAACGTATAATTGAGAGCGTTCCTTTGTATCATTGTATTTTGAGATCGCCGAGACGCGTTTCTCTACCAAGTTTCGATAAAGTCCTTGCTGCATCTTGTGACAGGAACTGCAGCGACCCATTCTCTCTTTCTTTTCTCTGTTGTAGTTTTCGACACAGCAAGCGCTACAATCGGGGTTGCAGTATAAGTAAAAACAGCTTCTTCGTAAGACATTGCAATGTTGTGCGTTAAAGTACGTCGTTGCAAGTCATGAAAATCTACAACGCTAACCTGGAGACGTAAGACGCAAACGAGCTTAATGTAAATGCACGTTTAAAGTGAACAGAAAAATTATGCCAGGAGATGCAAGATGCAAATGCAGACATGTCGGATCTTGCGTGTTAATAATGTAAACTCGGCTTAAGGTTGGTCGAAAAGCGTTTTGCTATTTTGATCTTAGCTAAATAGTATGCAAAACACAGCAATTGTCGAATAAACCTTGATAATGTCAATAACAAAATATGTTCTTTAATTTAATATAATCAAATTCGAATTAATTGTAATATTTTATCACAGATTGATTACCACGCCTTTGCTCCACACTTGAATTTCAGCAGACGAACGGTTACATACACTAACGTTTACAATAGAAGTTTTTTAGTCTTTAGAAAGCCGAAATATGCAGATATTTTACATCTGTCATCTTTTCAAAAACAAGATGTGTGAGACAAATCAAATAGTGACACAATCTATGGCGCAATCTGATATTTGTGTTAGAACAAGTCTATGCACTCGCTTATGTAATAAATTGCATTAGTCAATTGCAGGAGAAGGGAATCCATAGATTGTAAGAAGATTTTAGAACAAAAAAGATTGCAACAAGTGCAGGACTTAGGAAACGCAGATCTCTATTATGCAATCATGTGGGAGGTGTCATGTCGTCAAGAAATGGTTGAGGGTTGTGACTGAGCCTTGCCTGCAATAGGCAAAGAAACTGAGAAGGGCTGCAGCAGTACATGTGTATTTGCTATTTGAGGGGTATATTATAGTCATACACACGGCTTTTGTGACAACACTTACCGTATACATTTCTGTACTCAAAGCTGAGGGCTGCATAGTACGTAGCTTAAGTAATATAGTTTATTGACTCTAACTGTAATTGTTCATGCAGCATGCAGCATGTAGCATAGAAGCAAATATCTCAGGTACAATCGGAAGAGTTGTATAATGTTTGACATGAGCTGTTGGCTTTATAGTTAGTCACAAATCCCAGTTTTATCACTTAAAATGCATTCACGTATGTATGCGCTGCGTATTACATGCTGCAATGGTACGTGTGTAAATTGCTCTTGCGTCGTATTTCTCATGCAGGTTGCGAAAGTCTTGTTATTGCTAATGGTCAACTGAATTCTACTGATACGATCGTAGGCACAGTCGTATCAGTGAATTGCGACGCAGGCTACACACTTGTGGGTGCTAACCTGAGAGAATGTTTACCTTGGAAAGCCTGGGGTGTATATTGGAAAGGAGACACAACATGTGTAGGTAAAGTGACCATATTTACAAAAGTAAATTAAACTTTGAATTTTTGTTCATCTGTATTTGTTATATATAGAACCACACTGTTTGCCGCAACTATCGGCCAGCAACGGAAATTTTACATATATCCTAACTTCTCGCGGATATGTAGAAGGAAAGTTGGTTTGTGACACAGGATACTATGCTCACCCCAACGCAGACTACTATGCTAAGGATATTCACCGCTATTGTCAGTGGTTTGGCATCTATCGCCATCGCCAGTTACGAGTACGAGGTCCAACGAAATGTTTAAGTATATCACGTTTAGGACGTTCTTTCTTTATGAAACATATTACAGTAAAACATCTTGTTACTGCAGTTCAACGTTGCCTTGTGCCGAGTCTACCTAATGGAGCATTCACAAAGACCAATATTACTTTTGGGAGTACTGTTTCATTCTCTTGCAATACTGGTTACACTCTGGTGGGAGCAGTAAACGCTACATGCAGTTCAAATCAAACTTGGAGTCGAGCTATTCCTTCTTGCGTCAAACAAGGTAATGCTGTGACTACAAAGCTAAATTAGTGTAAGCAGCTATAATCTAATGGTAGAGGAGCACAGTGGCGGATCTTTGCTGGACGTGGGTTCAAAACACATGAGATATGGCTTTGTCCTTTAATACTCAGACTGCATGTGAAAAAGCTGATGCACCAAAAGACTTACATAAAACGCCCCCAACTTCTATTTTTCTAATGTATACAAAATGAAGGAAAGCTAGATTTCATTACGGTCAAGAAATGGACTTCAACGCAACATCCTTCTCGGCAACGTGGAAACGAATGTCTTTAAAATGACCTCATAAGAAGAATATTTTTGTAAATAAATAGCAACTTGAGACAATTCATTCTCAGTTATAAAAGGTTGGTAATCCAGACAGCTATTGAGCATTTCCAACTGCGGTCTTAATTGCCTCAGATATTATGAACTAAAATCATGAAAAAGAGTTTCAAACGTGGCACGTGCCATTCTGTTTCGGCCGGATTCCCTACTGCCAAATTAGTCTCTTTAACATAAACAAATTTTTAGGAAATACTAAATTTTATGAATAAGCAATTGATAACCTACACCGTTGTCATCAAGTTATGCATGTGCATAAGAGGCATGTGAACGATCCTTTATGATTCATTTTTGGGTAATTGTGAGTTTGAATGTGTTTATGAATACTATTAGTACATCATAGCTGGCAATGTTAGTGAAGTTCATATTCAACATTTGTTAGAATATTATGAAATTATTAAGTCTACTATTCTAAGCTATAAACCATGAGTTACGGGTGGTCGGTCAGTCGTGATTAGCTTCAGTTTACTAGTAAATCGTTTTCTGTCTGGTCTTTTCTTACTGAAAAAACTAGAAATACCTTTGAATCCGTCACTGAAATTATACAAAACGTGCTGTCAAGTTCTATGTATGCATGAAGACTGCTGAAGCATATATCGTTTCAGGTTGTGAAAGACTTGATATTTCTAATGGTTACCTGAACTCTACTGATACAAGCTTAGGCACAGTCGTGTCAGTGGAGTGCCACACAGGATACGAACTCGTCGGTTCTAAACGGAGAGAATGTTTATCTTCGAAAGCTTGGAGTGGAGAAACTGCTTGTTTCAGTATGAAGTGTTTGTTGGCATTTACAAAGATGATTTGAACTTGCATGGCGATTGTTTGTTTGTTTTGTTTAGGGTTAGCGTTTGGTATAGGTAATGTTATGTTTACTGTTAGCTGTAGATCCTTGCGGTGGAACTCCATTAGACCTTGTCGGGTTTAGCGGATGGCTTATAATTGGCAATGCCACAGCCTACAGTGATTGCGGATGGAATCTTCAAGGCAATTTTGGTCTGAAGATGATCATTACTTTTCACTCGCTGCACACTGCAAATCTGGGAGACTTGGTTACTGTTCACGATAGAGACTCGTCGGGCACTGTCATTGCGTCACTGAATGGAAATTACGAAAACGAATCCGTCGTGTCATGCAGTAAATCTCTTTTCGTTAGATATATCAGCAGATACCAACTGGATTTCTCGGACTTCGTTGCTTCTTTTATGAGTACTGGTAAGATACATATGACAATGTCAAGAGTTTTGCATCTTTGATTATAAATAACTTTATACAAACTTGTAAATATTGTAGATCACATACGTTCTCCAGGATATCCTCAACCATATCCCGTATCGACTAAAAGAACGTGGACTGTGTGTGCTTCATCATCACAACCAACATATCTTGACTTCATTGATTTTAATTTGGAGAAATTTGACAGTGTGACAGTAACGACGAGTAAACAACTTAATGCAACGTTTAGAGGTCGACTGCTACCTTTCAGACTAGTTCTTACGTCTATTACCACCATGGGTTTTGCTTCACAAAGTCTGAGAACAACAGAGAGTTTTCGGCGATTTACATCCCGGCTTCGTGTTTCATTGTTGGTAACTGAAAGTAAGTATTTAATCGTTTGTGATTAACATTGTGTAACTAACGTAGTCAGGTACAGATTCTATAGTTTCGCATAAGCGTTAACAATTCAACAAACGTTGCTGTTCTAGATCAATACATCGTCTTCAGCACATATACAATTATAGCAAGTCTATATACCAGCAAGTAGTGCTGTAACTATAACGCAATCTAATGATGCACAGTCCCATCTATACATGCATATTTATCATATGGGCGTGGTCAAGTACGCAATATGAGCCAGTTATAGCGATTGTACAGGTCACGTGGAGGTAGAATATAACCGATAATCCACCCACTGTCATGGTAACAGAATATACCCTGGGTATATTTTAAAGTAAACATCAGGCTCTAATGCAATACACTAAATGCCATTTATACTATTAGCACCTTTCCCTTACACAAACGTTCACAAGCCATTAGCTACCAAACATAACACAACACACTTAGGGCAGTCACATAACACCTATTACCTCTACTAATTGCGTCAGCAAGGTTACAAGCACAAACTAGTTATTTATTGCTTGTTGCCCATGTAGAATGTAACGCTGGAATTTGAAAGTGGAAGGAGAGTGCAGGTGTTGCTGCTTCACATGAGCTGTCCCATTCAGGAGCATTGCTGGGGTTGTTCTCTTTGTCGTCACTAGCGGGTGTTGGCTTCATGCATTTCTGGAAACTTTCCACAGTAGCCAAGACTATGCTGACCGCAACTTTCTGTTTGTCTGAAGCCTTCTGGTATTTTCTGAGGGCTTGCGGCTCCGATGGCTGGAAGGTTCCTGAATTAGGTGTACTGGTACAACTGACTGGAATATTCGAGTGGCCGCTGTGCCTCTGAGAGCGTGATTGGATCGAACAGCAATGCCTGCTTCTGAACACATCTGTTTCAAGGCACTCTGCGGTTTGTTGTGGCCATAAACTTGCTTACTGTACCAAGGCCCAAACGAGGAGCTGTGGCTCAGCGGGCGGTAGAAAAATGCATTCTCCGAGAATCCTGCTGGCAGCTTGCTTTTGTATAGACCTAGGAGACGTACATGGCATCTGCTACCTAGCGATGGATTGGAGTGCTGCTGGATAATTTTGTTCGCTACTTTCAAGTGTGCTGCTCCTCCGGCGTTGTTTTTTTTATCCATTTCCTACGTAAACATAGAAGACATTGCTCAGTTGCCCTCTGAAATCTGACAACAACGGGTTAGCTGAGACCACTTTAGAGACCTGTGTTCTTCGCCACCTTTTAGAGCAAAATTCATTCCATTGTAGAACAGCACTGCTCGGAGCAGTCCCAGCGAGGTGTCTGTATTCATTGCGCCCTTTTGCGACTGAATTTCTACCTTGTCAACCGTAAAATATCCTGATTGCTTCTTGTTGGTGCCAATTCCGCTTTGGTGCAGTTCTGTGTGCAAACGCGGTCAAATGTGGAACGCAAACCTGAAAAGGTAGTGTTGTCCTTGTCAAAACAGTTGAAGCTGCTTCAGAATTGTATTGCATGTGCCTTTGAAATGCACATAGTAGCTGATGAAGAGTACGAGGTGGGTAACGATCACCACAGACCTTCCTCGCTTCTATCACGAACAGACTCAGCCTTTTGTTGACTAGTGCACCGTCTTTGGAAGTTTGGATGTTCTCTGGAGATGATGGTCCTTATTCCTCTCTTGTTAGAGAGTTAAACCACAGTGGCGTAGGAAGCAATTAAAAAGTGGTGCGGCCTAACGCGCGTTAGAAAGCGTAATCATTTAGCGTGCGCTACCATACGAAGCTGTGGTCCTAGTTGTACACGTATGCATATTCAGAGCCTCTGGTCGCACCGACTCGCAGCTCCTAGGGCCCTGCAGCCCTACTTATCACTCATCCAATTGACCCTTCCACTATAGTCCAAAGAAACCGCGCCTACTAAAACTGGAGTCATTGCGCATGCGTTAGCGCACGACATCTGCACGTGTCCGGGTTCGTTGTACGTGTATAGATCGTAAACAGCTGCAATGTTTTGTCTACCACAGAATCTAGCTGCTTTGAGAATACTCCTCAAAATGGCTCTGTTTCTCTGAATGACATCGAAAGCTTGAGTTTGCGACTGCTGCTCAACAGACGAATGCCCGTCCTCCATTTGGCCTATGTATACCGCAGAATCCTCCATTGCTACTCTGTCAGTCGCCTGCACATTGTGTTCTTGAAGTGTTTGTTTCGCACGAGTAAAACATGTTAGAGGAGTTGTTACCAACTGTCCATGGAACAATTGGCCTTTGGCAAAGAGAACACAGTTCACACAGAAGCCCCCATCGAATATCCGCTATTAGGTCAACCAGGGGTACTCTTTTAACCATGGATGCTGAAATGACCTGGTTTTACCGTACTCTTTCTTGCTAGGAAACTTGAATTCGGAAGTTGGCCGGAAGACGTTACTAAGAAGCCAGTACTTCCTTTCATCAGTGAGTGAGCAAAAATAATCCGTACCGTACCTTCCTAGGTCAGGGCAATTGTTAGACTGGCTGCAGCAGGCTGCTGAATTAACCGGGGTTGACTGTTCACTGCAAGTCGGTTGAGAAAGTACGGAAGAAGACGCGGAAGACAAACGGAAACGACTGCCGGGACTTGTTGCGACAAAGATTAATTGATATGAGCTCTATTTGATGAACTTAAGTGCAGGTCAGCTACCCCATAATGCATGCTTTACAACTGACCTACAAATAACCTAGTAGCGCAAAATACAGGCAACAAACGAGTTACCTGTTGTTTCAGCTTCATCTTCCGTTTTCTTGACGAAACCAAACGACGGTGACAATACCGACGACTGTTCTCGCTTCTTCATCGTAATTAAATTTTTAAAGACCTGCAATTTCGCAAATCGGAAGAGGGGCTTAGGTGATGCAGTAGACACACCCACCTTCTTGGAGGGTTTCTGGGCAACGTCGAAACATGCCTGGTTACGCCACTGGACATCTAGCAAGCATCTAGATTGGCACGCCGTAGCACGCAAACTATCGTGTCTAGGCACTGGTATGCAAAAAATTGTATACGAAGATGTCCTTAGTACACACAAAAAAGAATTATACTTACATTTAGTGACGAACACGAGTCCAGCAAAAACCAGATATATGGCCTAACGTGCGCTAAACGTAAAGTCGCGTAGCCAGACCGTAAACACAATCATACACATAAAATTTGGCTTTGACTGGCTTTGCTGTGCTGGACCTTTGTGCCATGAACAACAAATTTGTATATTACCAATTTGCAAGAGAATTCGTTGTTCATGGCAAAGGTCCAGCACAGCAAAGCCAGTCAAGCTAGAGCAAAGCCCACAAGCAAGTTCTACAGAATCTGATTCTGTCTTGTATTGTACATGTATTATCATCAGTATTATGTATGTATTATATGTTCGTTATATTAATTAATATTGATTGAAAGCTCACATTTCGCTGAAACTGGCTCAGAAACTAACTGATTATCACTGTCTGAAAAACTCTACATGTGAAGACTGCTAGAAATACGTTACTTATTTAATCAGCACAGGAGGTGCTGCTGATGGCTGTCGGGTCATTGTCACAACGTGTGTGGTTCCTGAATGGGCCCCTCTTACGATGACTGAGTCTTTGTACGCTTCATTCTCATTACATCTATTTTTCCTGATGCTTGTAACGCTTCCTCCAGCGCGTAACTGTGTGTGACACCGGAGGCAGTGCCGCGCGCCTTGGAGTGGCAGTTGCGGAGGCGTGACAACCCATTCTCGTAGTCCAACCACAGCATAGCCACGCCTTCCACACAGCCAATCAGAGTCTCTGAAAGGCCACGTGGCGGTGATCACGTGCATATAACAGACGCGCCTGTGCGATGTACAACAAGCAGTCTAGCGCACGTTAAGTTCGCTCGCATTCATGCTGTCTCGTACTCTACCTGTGAAGAATGCTGGAAATATATTACTTATTTAATCGGCACAGCTAACAACGGAAGTTACCGGCAATGAGCAGCTGGCGGAAAGCCACTTTTTGAAAAGTGGGGCGGCCATGGCCGCCCCAGCCGCTACGCTTCCTACCCCACTGAACCATGTCATGAAGACAGATGTAGCCCATTTGGTCGAAGGTTTGGTATTGCGCAGGACGTATGGTTTCTGTACTCTGCTAGAGTAGAGTCATCCGTGGCATCTCCAAACCTCTTTTTTTCTTCTTCGGCTGGAAATCGTCATCGCTGTCGTTAGCTTGGCCAAAAACAACTAGTTCTGCTGAAGTCATGATGCAAGCTAGCTACGCGGGCTACAGTTCAAAACTACACAGCCACTGGCATCTACCAATCACAGAATTGTTGTTGAAAGTTGATGCAAGACCACGCCCATACAATAAATTACATATTACATGGTTATGTGGTATTTATGGCATTATCGACACCTCCGCCTCAGGGCTTATCACATCTATAATTGAACCTCGCCTCCGGCTTGGTCAATTGTGTCGTTGATAATCCCGTGAGGCCTCGTGTCAATAAATGCCATAAACACCAGCTACCTATGTAATAGCTAATACTAAATACACTGCTGGAGAAAGTGTTTTGTGGCCTACCCATAGTATAATAAAACGGAAGTGCTGACTAAAGACTAAGTACACACAATTCCAATTTCTGTTGCTTGTCCTAGGTTTGATTCTTCACCAAAATAACTTTGTTTTGATCACCGACTGTTTGCTATCCACTTGGATACATTGAAAAAATATTACATATATACTTTACTCTATCTCTTGCAGAAGAGTAGGAGAAAAATCAGGGCATCAAAAGTACATCGGCCGCACATCTATATAGCCGTACAAAGTTTATTAAAATAGTGGAATTTGCCATTTGTTCATTAGCAAATACTATCGGTTTAGGCGTAGGTGAATAACTAATATATTGTTTACGACATTGTGCGGTGCATTAATTATTCAGGGTCATCAAATTGCTCGATATTTAGAAGTTTCTGATTGCAGAGTTATGGGTGCTAGCGAGGAGCAGCTACGATTATTTGACAAGTTTTCAGTGTTGCAGTTGTTAAGGAAAATTTGCTTAGCGTGAGTTAGTTTTGGTATGACCGCTCCTGCTTAGCGCACACTAGGCTTTAATAAATGCGTTTACAGTAATGCAGCGTGAGCGCGTGCGTTGCCTCATTGGGTAGTCTTAATTACATGTGTCATATTGTGTCTTTTTGTGTCAGTTTGTGAAAGTCTTTTTATTGCAAATGGTCAACTGAACTCTACTAAAACAAGAGTAGGTACAATCGTGTCAGTGAATTGCGACTCAGGCTACACACTCGTCGGTTCTAATCGGAGAGAATGTTTATCTTCTAGATCTTGGAGTGGAGACGCCGTGTGTTTACGTATATCGTGACAGCATGTTTTGTTGTGAATATAAGTAGTATGATTGTTGTTTGTTTTTGCGTTTACAGAACTAAAGTGCTCTCCATCATTGTCAGTTCGTAATGGAAAATTTCTTTTCAAGAGTAATGGCACTGGAATTATAGTTAGGCTGGTCTGTGACACAGGCTACTATGCTCACGGTACTTTGCAAGCCGTCTGCTCTGTTGGTGAGCGGACGATTTACGTTCGAAGTCAAGCGAATTGTTTGGGTACGTCTCGAGCGTTGACAATTTGCAAATTACATAAACATATCGCGCTGTTACTACAGCTGTTCGTTGCTTTTTCCCAATTCTACCAAATGGAAAATTTACAGCGACTGATATCGTCTTGGGCAGTATAGCCACATTTTCTTGCAACATTGGTTACACGTTGGTAGGAGAAGATATTGCCGCTTGCACTGCAAATAGAACTTGGAGTCCATCTATTCCGACTTGCATCAAACAAGGTACAAGAGTTAATATTTGTTACTTGTTAACTTAAAAGCACAGCATTGATATTTTAAATTCTACATTACCTTTGTAAAATACATAGATTTATGAGCAAACAACACTGATAACCTATTTTTCATATATTGACACATAGCCGGAAATTTTATAATAAGTCAAATAATTATGTATGTTATATAATTTTCTTTACAATTGACGGCGGTTAGGGCCATCTATATTTCTCGACATTTTTACGAGCATACAAAACCTACGTTGGGAAAAGGGAACAAAATCAGCCGTACGCTTTGTAAAAATTCTTTTCTAGCTCATGCGCAGGACGTTTTCATCGAGGTAATTCAATGTTATTGCACACAGATAAGCGTGGTCAAACCAACAAGCATTCTGATAATATTTAAGAGCAGTTTTCGCATCATGTTAATCAGCAATATCAGGATTTCTCTCATCTCGTGTCTTGATGGAAAACGTAGAGAGGCCGGCAGAGTTGACCAAATGCGTCGGATCTGTCCATACACACCTTGTCAATGCCTATCAGCTTTTTCCAATGCTTTCTTTTATCTGAATAACAGTTAACTACGGGAAGTATGATATTGTGAGTAAGGTCAATGAGTTTTGGAAGGTTGAGAGGGATGAGGAGAAGGATGTCATTTTGAAAGAAGTTTTTGGAAGCTATAGATGAGGACGAAGAGAGAATATATCAATTATGGGCCTATTTAATCATCTATAAATATCAAATCAGTACTTTCCCCGTAAAATGTCATGGAAGGGGAACGGTGACGGGGGGAACAAAAAAGTCTACGTTTGTACACTCGTGAAAATGCCGAGAAATGTGGATGGCCCCTTAGAAGATTTATCAAACGCTGATATGCGTAGCTTGATGACGCGAAGGCGTTTAGCTCGTTTACAGTTTTCATGTTTCAGCTTCCAATATAAAAATTTTGAATAAAATATTTTTGACAATAATTAGTATTTGCAATGGACTTTTGGACAATGCACTTCAAATCTTTTATCATTTGCTAGTGTAAATACATAAACATTCATTATCAAGACTTCCCATATTTTCACATCTTTTTCAACTGACATTCACTCTAACAATATCGATTTCTTGGGCATTTAAAATTGATTAACCAAGAGCGTTCCGTTCTTACTCAGGTAGGAACGGTCCAAATTGTCAAGAAAGTTGAAAAGAAGTTTTCGCTGTGATGTGTTACGGACAAAATATGGAGTTACCAAGTCAACGACATACAAAAATTGAAGGAAAATTGTACTAATTTATAACATTGAAAACTAAAAACCATTGAATATGGAAAGACTTCTGCGAAATACTGGACATGTCTCGCTTAAGGACAGTGTTTGTTTTCAAATTGTGCTGTGGTCACTTGTTGAAGTTATCGTGAATTATGATCACCATATAGCTGTACTTACATATACTGTACAACAAATTGCAGTTTAGCAATGTATTTGTATTTAGTAATATTAATTTTTGGATAGATTTTAATAGTGATGCAATCTATACCATCATGCTTAATAATTTTTACTTGCGTTGCTTATAGTTGTTTCTGCAACTTTCAAGGATTCCAGTCGTTTACTTTCATCATTTCAGGATAATTTCTTTAACCGTTTAATCACATTCACAGCTGCCGCTCAACCTATGGCCGAGATCAAAACAAAGTATGCTGAGGACAGCGATGGAGGAATGAACGTTGCATTAGATCTCATTTTTGTGATGGACACGTCAGCAAGCATTACTCGACGACACTTTGAAAAAACCTTGAAACCGTTTCCAAATATGGTAGCTCGACATTTTCCCGTTTCGCCATTGCATACAAATGTAGGCGCTATTGCATTTGGCTATAAAATACACGTCATTTCAATTCTGACAAACAATTTTGGTGATTTCAATCGCTCAGTGAGAAACTTTGGGTATAAGAACGATGGAGGTACTAATACTGGTCAGGCACTTTTACGTGCAGTAGAAATGTTCAAGACATCCGGGAGATCATTGACATACACAAAGCGAGTTGTTATTTTGCTGACCGACGGTTATAGGAACATGGGTCCGAGCATTGCGGCTACAGTCAAACGTTTGAAAAAGAACGCAGTAGAAGTATTCGCTTTTGGAATAGGATCTGATGTTAACGAAGAGGAGCTACACGCACTTGCCTCTTCACCAAGTGACAGACACGTTTTTCTGGTCAAATCGTTCCGCTTGTTTCGCAACTTCACTTTAAGCATCGTTCCACGTAAGAAAACTAATTTGCTTTAGATATTTGAAATTTATTTGAATTTTTTTGTCTAACTGGAGCTTTTGCGTGACAGAGCCAATAAGGGAACAGTGTGGTATCTCTGGGTTACCTGGGTTTCATTCTCGCATATACGAAGGAGATAAATCGGCGTATGGAGCGTGGCCATGGATGGTGGCGATTTATAAATTGAAATCTGCTTCAATATGGAGTTTTTTTTGTGGAGGTTCTCTTATTAACAACCGATGGATCGTAACTGCTGCTCATTGTATTTTCGACAAACGAGGAACTTTTCAAGAATTAGTGAGAGTTCAACTTGGCAAACAATATTTGTATCTAAAAAATCCACACGAACAG
The DNA here is from genome assembly GCF_963422355.1 of Corticium candelabrum. Classification (NCBI taxonomy): domain Eukaryota; kingdom Metazoa; phylum Porifera; class Homoscleromorpha; order Homosclerophorida; family Plakinidae; genus Corticium; species Corticium candelabrum. Next base: position 3,263,586 of record NC_085097.1, on the reverse strand, counting down.
ACTTACACAGCAAACGTCAGCACAGCAATAATGAAAGGATACAATCCATTCACGTATGACAATGATTTTGCTTTGCTACGTCTAGACAGAAATGTTACCTTCAGCAGGTTTGTTCGACCAATCTGTTTGTATCAGGACCCCATTTATTACCAAAACTCATCAAATGTTCACTTTGGTCGGAGAGTTATTATTATTGGATGGGGAAAATACACTTCATCTCACCTTGCCTTATCTCCAGTTTTGAGAGAGACTACAGTTATTATACAAAGTAAGTCACAGTGCGATCGACTCTATACGCACGGAAATCTTACAGACAGCATGTTATGTGCTCGAGGCAATCAAACGGATGCTTGTCGCGGAGATAGCGGAGGTCCCATGATGTGTCAAGATATCAATACCAACCGATTTTTTCTTTGCGGAATAATCAGCTTTGGATTTTCCACGGCTTGCATGGCAGGATACGGTGTATACACAAACATTTCTAAGTTTGTACTTAGCGTCCTAATTCCCGCTGTAGGTAATGGTTAGAAGTAGCTTGAATGACAACACACGTGATGTTATAAACATGTATGTCTCAGATAGAAATTACCAGTGTAAACGCTATACTGTGCATTGCTTGGGACAAATTGCATTAGCTGAAGTAAGCCATTGTTTGTATTAAGTGACGCTGTTATATAAGTGAAAACTAAAGTGATGTTCTCAACTCTGTAACGCGTTATGCGAAACGGTTCTTGATATTACAATACGCACAACTTGATATGCAGTAAAAGCTGTCTGTATCACCATTTCCGAACTTGCGAACTTGCGAACTTGCGAACTTGCGAAACAAGCGAACTTGCACAATAGAGGACATTACACAAGCGTAGGAACGGGGGAATGGTTGGGAGGGGATGCAGCCCCTTGCATATTGAAATTTATTTGTGCTACTGACTTTTGTAAATCTGTTTGCGGTCTGGCAAGCGAGGTATTTTTTGCATACTGGTGAAGTATGACATCAGCGGTAGAGTCCCTCCCTCTTGAACATCTTCTACGCCACTGCCGGTCATATCCAAAATCGAAGTAGACGTAGTTAACGGCTGTGCGCATCTGGCGCTTTGCGCTGCGTGAAGCGCTAAGACCAAATTGCAGCGCAAAACCACGGCAAACTAGAGTTGGTACATCTAGAGCATGCGCCCTCCTTGTTAGTAAACTAATCCAGTTCTAGATGTCGACGGTTTTCACTGTGGATTTGCGCATCCCGGATATGCGAAACATCCGCGCAAATTTTTTTGCAAGGGCGCATCATTCTTACAACGATTATTACTGCGATATAGATTTGGCTGCTCTTCCGCCGTGTCAGGGCAACAGTATTTGTCACTGAGTTTCCTAATTCAGCATGCATATGAATCTGGGTGCCTTCAGTACGCAGCTGCTGATTTCTCTGATGACGGTTTTATCTTCGAGCCAATTGCAGTACCAACAATATAATAGGTGACAAACATGAAACGGCAGGGGCCAGTCATCTTCACGCACGCGCGCTACTTTCAGCCGATAGTTCAACCAAATTTAGTAAACCTAGCTACAAAACGAATTTAGGAAATCCGTCTAGAATATTGCTTTAGAATATGCCTGCATGTGCAGACAGGCTGGTCATTAACTTAAATCAGTTTACTGAAACCACTTGGTAAAGAGGTCTAAGCCTGGCCTTAGAGTTTTATCTCAAGGAAACCTGATTCCTGCATGTTCCGGGTATACGAATGAATACACTGTGTGCATATAAACTATATATGTGTGCATCTCATTTCTATATCTGTATATTTGACTGGTTACGTAATAGACGTATAATTCAATCAACATTTGGTACGTGTATAAGCTTATGCGTTAGCTTACGTGTGCTTTCATTCCATATTTCATGCAGTGCCAGATGATTTGTCTGTTTTGAGCATTATTATTTTAGAGTTTGCGCAACTCTGGTTGTGGTAGAAACACGGCGATGTATCAGGATCTGCCTTTTTATGTCATGCATTCTCAGTCCCTAAGACATTCTGGCCCTGCACTGGCAATCTCCTCAAGTACGGCCATGTACTTCAAATTTAACTGAGAGAAGGACACCAAAGTACTTTACCAAAGTCATGGTCAGTAGCTGCTTGCATGCCCAGTCAAAGACCAGTTACCCATTTATACTTTGTACTTTGGTAGATGGAAATAGGTGTGATCACTAGTTGCTTACTTCAGGTAATTTGCACTGTAACTCGTGACTCATTCACATAATACGACTCTTTCGCGATTGAGCTACAAATGCCACACTCTGGTTGTAGTATAAATACCCATACATATAGGTATACATGCAATTTATAGTCCGCCTGTACGAGAGACATTATTTTGATATCGGCACGGTACGGCTAGTATAGCTAATTGCACTATCGAAATTCTATTTTTAAAATCAATTATTTTTACGTAGATGAGATGATTGTAAGAAGGATACTGTACCGGGTGACTAGAAGTGGCCAAGTTGTGATATGGCTGGTGCCTTAATTTCCGGTAACGCATTCCGGTGCCCAACAGAAATCACACGCCTACTCAGACACACGTGGGCGAGACTGACTACTGTACCAACCTAAACCCGTAGGAAAATGCACACATTTATATACGTAAATACATATCAACGAGTTATGTATGTATCGTCATGGTACATTTGATCATGGTCTCTTGTGTTCAGTTACTGTCGTGACGTCAGCATCTTCTTGAGTAGCTTCAAGCCTTTGTGTCAAATCCTTGCTTGCTTGTTGCTCTGGTGCCACCTGTGGCACCATAGCGCCAGTTGTGTGACATCAATGTTAGAAACATTACGGTTCAGTGTGTTATGGTAAGTTAATTAAATAGCAATGTGTGTAGTGGCGTAAGAAGATATGTTCACGAGCGGGATAGGGGCTCTACCGTGGATGTCATTATGGGTAAGCAAAAAATAGCTTGCTTGCCAGACCACAAAAAGATTTGCAAAATCAGAAAATTTCAATTCTTACAGTGAGCGAGGGAGCTCCAGCCCCCAGGCCCCCGGTTCCTACGCCGGTGGTGTAAAATTACGTCGAACGTCGCTTCAAATAAAAGCTAGAAATCAATAGCACATTGGGAATGGAACAGCTTCTATCTGGAGTAGATAGACTATGGAACGTGAGTTGAAATTTATTTTAATATTTGCTATTGTCTATAGACAGTGAATTCATCTCGTAGAGATTTGTCAGTTACTGTAGCGATGTTAATATTCCTACTCACAATGGTACATACTGCTAATTCTATGCATGCATCACAAGTAATAGCCTCGAACTTTCAGACCTGAGAGCGCGCCCGGCGCGCAAACTTTTAGTCTGGACCAGAACGGTAATAAAATTTTGGAAATATATTTCTAAGCCAACCAGCGTCTTAGAACCGGAATGTCGGTTGTAAATTCTGATTGGTCTATCAATAATTGCTTATGCCAAGTGCACTCTAATCCACTAACGCTGATTGCGTGCGTGTGAAATCCGCGTGGGCGGCTAGGTGACGCCAGAGCCTTGATGAAGACTCTGGTGCACGCACACATTATAGTTTTAGTTTCAGCTTAAATTCTTCAATCTTTTCAATGACAGGACATGCACAGCAGCGCCGCTAGACCATCACCTTTGACAACTGCTCGATCGGTAGTCTCGCTAGTCGAGCAGTTAGACTAGCTAACGGTCTGCCGAAGAATCAAAGAGTCGTCGTTTCATGCCGTACACCAAGATATCACCGCAAACACGGCAGACGTCTCTTCTTCGTTCGTGATGTACCATGACATGATTTACAAATGATATGTTAATCTAGGTGAAGCGATCCTACACTTTTAGACTACCATTTAGTATTGCTTTTGATAAATACTTCCGAAGTCATATTAGTATCGTTGTTGTCCAGAATAGTTTTAGCGCTTCACGCGCTCTCTGGTCTGGAATTTCTAGGCTACAGTAGTAACTAATAGTATAATTATATTAAACATTGCTAGCTGAATATTCTGTATGTATTTGTCTATTGCTTATACAGTTTAAATTGTTTATCTAAATACCAATTGTGTCTACAAAGCTAGATTTACGGTATATAATGAAGAAGCACTAGAAGTGCAAACCCTCGGCCAGTAGGCACTTTGAAACTAATTAGTCGCGCTATGACAAAATCGTATGACAGAAACGCATGATGTGGCTAACAAATTGGATGTGGGAACGTTGCAAATGCAGCTAGATTAGCTAAGCGTTGTTTATAAATGCATGCTACAAATGTAGGTGTTTCCAAGTGATAGAACAAGCCAAATTTTACAAGTCGGAGAGCCTCGATGCTAAGCCGGCTGGTAATCTTCGCCTTACTTTATGAAATAACGGCGTGATCATTGTGCTGTTTGTTGTATTGGTGGGAAACCTAGGTTACAAATGTAGACCAAACAAGCAGCTCGCCACCGATTTTCCAGCTCACAAGAATGTAAAAGTCTCGTTCTTTGTGCAGTTTCTCTAGGCGTCTTGTTGTTTGTGCCGCTTCTCTAGCTAGACGTCGCCTACAGTGCACTGTACCGTATTTGCACAGCTATCCATCTAACCGCAATTTTGGTTGCTGTTATGAGGTAAAACCGGACCCAAAACAAAACATCAATGTGGGAAAACATGCACTTTTACGTTTAGATTAATTAGGTGTCTGTTCGCTCTGACTTTGGATACCGTAAAACAAAAATGAATAAAGACGCAGTAGCATACTTACAGGTCAGCCGAGCCGCTTCGTCCGCCAAACAGACGTTGTATGGACAATGCACGTTTCCCTTTGCAAAATTCCCGTCAAGCGTCAAATTTCTGTTGAAGACGACAATAGTGATCTTTGCAACAACATCACGGCCGCTCAGCCACGCAAATCCAAAATCCAAGCTGGCAGACTGCAGAACCACTATGCAGAAACACTGTAGAACAATCAAAATGTTACAAATCCGCTACAGCTACACACCCTCGCTCCTGTTGTTGGGGGAACATACACGTGCAAATGTCAACTATAGGCATTTTTTCTATGTGCTAAACCCTTAAAGCAAAGGACTAAACACCATGTACAAGACGGACGCCCGATGGCCGAGTTCTCGTTAGCAGCTACCAAAAAAGAGAGGTGGAGACTCATGATGACATCACGTTCGTCTACTGGTCAATAATGACACCACTTCTCGTCTATTGGTCGGAATAGCGTAATTTGCATCTTCGCTAACCAACTATATATACGGTCGGTCGTCAGGTCGTCCGGTCGTCGGGTCGTCGGGTCATCGAACGACTGCTATACCCTCCACCCGGAAATCCGGGCGTCGGGTAATTATACTTGGCGACTCGCGTTAATGAAGTCCCGAACTTTAACTCGCATTAATATATTATTACTATGTATTATGTTTGTTCATATATTTATACTTGAAATGCAATGTTTCTGTAGTTTTTACGTTTTCTGGCTAAATTTATCATATTTGATAATTAACAAAAAGCAATTTTGTGAGGTATTTGTTTCAAAGAGGCTATAGAAAAATAGATATTACCTGACCCATGTTGTCAGACAGTGTTGGACAGATGGCGCGCAATATCACGCAATCTGTTTCCCGTATGTGAGAATACACAGAGATGGAGTCGCGTCGCTCAAACCAAACGGATATTTGCAAACTTTACCACTACAACTTTTTTGTTTTGTGGGACGTTTGACGGCAAATCACAGGATAGTTATGCAAAATATGAAGTGCTAAAGCTGTAACAGGATTCTCGACCTCGAAAGGGACCCTTCAAGACATTTCTCGTAAAACTGAAATTTATCTCTAAGTTGGGCTTTAAAACGACGATTTCATTCGCTGCAATTGTTGCAGCAGTTTTGGCGCAATTGATGTTACAAGGCAGACGGACAGACTAACTCTTTTATTAGTAGACACAAACTAGCTTCTACTTACTGTAGATTCGGCACCTTGGATTTGAGTAACAGTGTTATATTAAGTAACGTACAACTCAACTTTTAAACGCCACAACAGAAATCAAGAAAAATACCGCGTTACCTCCAAACTTTCCGAATAATCCGTATTACTCTACACTACTCTCTCCACACAAAAGTCCGTTCCCGACTACTATAGTACTAAGTGTCTGAGTCCTTAGTGGATAGTCAAGCATAGTCCTCCAGCCAGCGTGGCCGCTGACGGGTGCATAGCGGAGGAGTTGAGGTCGATTCTCCTGTGGTGATACGTGCAGCGTCACCTTCATCGTCTGACGGAGCTGGGGTTGACGTATGTGGGGTACAGTTGGAGAAGGTAGAGGCATCATCTGGCTGGAGGTGTAGGTGTGGGTCACGTTCGACAAAAGGTTTCAGCCGGTTGTAGTGCACCGAAGTACCTTCGCCCGCCATTGGCCAGTCGAATTACGTAGTTGACAGGGGATGTGCGCCGAACGATAACATGCGGTTCAGACCAAGAAGAGGAAAGGCACTTGGCGTGGCTCCAACGGATCTGTGAGAGATGATCAATTACCATCCTGCCCGGTTTTTATGGCTGGTGATGGAAGCGTGGGGTGTGGTATTTACGTTGTTTGGTAATGGACGCGTGTACCGAGGTGGTGACATTGCCGTAGACATCTTTGGTAACATCCCGACGGGCATCAGTGTCTGTCAGCGGAGACATGTTGGGGTGTCCTGGGACGGTCGCTGAACGCGATAGGCTGCAACATCCGTGAGGAGGCGAAAGACTCTTTAAATACGAAAATGTAAGAAATGTCCCCAATGCTGTCGTTAAATGCAGAATTGTAGGCCAGGCTGACGTCCGGGAGTTTTAGGCCCAGGAATGTTGGTCTTCGTTGACTACTTTAGTCAGTGGTTTCTCCATGGTACGATTGAGCCGTTCAACATCGCCATTCTCTTGAGAATGTGTTGGTGTCGATAGAGTGTGCTTGATTTCGAAGCGGGTACAGAAATTCCGGATGCTGGGAGCTGGTGAAGCACGAGCCTCTTTCTGAATGAAAGGTATTGAGTACGCCATAACAACTTATCCACGCCAGGAGCGTTGAGCATGTGATGTCAGTGGTAAGGCGACCCTGGATGCATTTCGACGTATTTTGAAATCGATCTTGCAGGACCAGAATAGAACGGCATCCATCAGCAGAAGACGGTAGCCGTCCTTGAAATCGGCCTCCACTGTCTCGAATGGCCTGGTTGGTCGTGGGTGGTCCGTTAGTGGTGCCTGTGGACGTTAATGTGCAGTTTTTGTTTTAAGAATTGGGTGCATGAGTGAGTGTAAGCTGCCGCGGCTGTGTTTACGTTGGAACACCAAAACATTGTGAGGACGCGACGGAGCGGTTTCTGCTAACCAAGTTTGCCGGCTTTAGGATCGTTATGAAGTTGATGATTAGACCGGAGAATGAAATGCGTCCCCAATATGTGATGCAGAAAATGGCGTATGGCTGTGAAAATTGCAAACAGTTTCGTGTCTTAAGTCGAATAATTCCGTTCCGCTTTCGACAGTGTTTGACTGAAATAGGGAAAGACTGAAAACCCGTGAACGTCCTTTGGGTTATCTCTGCGCCGAAACCAATGGCTGATGCACCAGTAGTTAAGGTAAATTGACTGCTTGGGGATGTGTGGGTGAGTATCGGTGCAGAAGTTAGTATGTGTTTGAGATCTTCAAACGCAGTGTGGAATTTTTCGGTCCAAAAAAATCGCGGCATTGTTCGGTAAGTTGAATCAACGGTTTTTCCAGCTCGGCATATCGTGCTATGAATTTGTACTACCAGCCCGTTGCCCATAAACTCGTTTGACCTCGCCGGGTGTGCTGGGAATTTGGAGTGCTGCAAAGGCTTCAGTGTTGGTGGGAATTGGTTGTAACCCGTTTTCAGAAATCCTGTGACTGCAGACGTCGATCTCTCTCATTGCAAAACGGCATTTATCTGCCCTGAGACGAAGAAATTGGTGTAGCAGTGCTTCAAACACGTTGTCAAGACAGTTGAAATGGTCTTCAAATGTGGCCAATATGACGCAAACGTCGTCCATATACAGCGCTACTTGCTTGGGTGTCATATGACCTAGAGACATGTTTATGAGTCTGCAGACGGTTGCAGGGCCCTGCCAAAGCCCGAAAGGCATTGCATTAAATTTTCATAGCCCGATCATAGAGCAAAATCTGTTTTGTGTTTGTCCTTCCTCGTTCACCTGATTCTGGTAATAGCATCCGGCCAAGGCTATCGTGCTAAAGTATATCGCCCCATCCATGATATCAATGTCTTCAAGGAGGTTACTGGTAAAGAAGGCATCATTTCTTGCTTTTTCATCGATAGCCCGGTAATTAGGACACAGTCTGAGAAAGCCATCTGTTTCACGTACTGGACATATCGGAGCTGCGTACGGCGAGCAGGACGGTCTTATGCCGTTTTTACTCTTCCAGTCTCTTGACTTCTCTGTTTACTTATGCTCTCCACGCGGTGGCAACTCGCCGTGATCTCATAACTGGGGTATTATCTACTGATGGAATGCGATGTATCAAGGTTGTTGAACGCTCTTCCTTACCAGGTCCTGCAAAAACGACTCGATGTTTGTTCTGCAATTTCAATAGCTTAGCGTTTTGGTCTGCTGTCAGCTGGCTATCTACTAAGACTTGGGTCACTGGATTCTCACGTTTTGACTCCGCCTTTACTGGTTCCGTCACACTGCACACAAGAACATCGCCATCTAATATCTCAGTGAATTCTCCTAGTGTCTGGAGACTAAGGATCTTGATTGTTTCCTTGGTTATGTTCACGACACATACTGGTACATGGTTGTTTCTCTCACCTTACGCGATCACATCACATCCCAATTGACCCACCTTGTTGGTCAAATCGCCAGTGACTTCTACAATTTTGGTCCACTTGCCAGCTTCAGAGGTATGAACAACCCCCCACAGGACCCGTTACTGGTTAGGTTCTTTGACATCATTCCTTCCCTTGTACACTTTTCCATATTTAATCATCTTGACGGGCAAACTCTTCCGCTGCGCAAGCTGCCATGCTGAGCCAGATTCCTCGCGTCCATCGACTGAAATTCGACCATATCGCGTGTCGATGCTAACGTCCAAGTGCGAAAGAGCGTCTCTTCCTAGTATTCCTTTGTCGAGGTTTGGAACTATGTAAAATAAACTTGTAATGCGTTTCAATTTCAGACTAACCTCAGCAGTTGTAGTTCCATCGCAACGAATGGATGAGCCATCCACCATCTTCGGTCGTCTGATGTGACTGTGTCAGACTAATAGCTCTATCTCTGACTCTACGTCGGCAGGGATCAGACTGATTTTTGCTTCTGCGTCAACTAGGAATGGGTATGATCTTCCTCTGTTCTGCAAAGCAGCTAGTATGATTCCTGTGACTTCCATATTTAATGACGCAGTGAATCACCACTTCGCCTTCTTGCTGGAGTAAGGGCTTTCCAGTACTTGACTATGCGTACCTGTTGTAGACACATGTGGCAGTGATTTCTGAATGAACTGTCAGAAATGAAATGTTCTGGAGATTCACAAATATAGCATTGAGCACTTCGGGAATTTCGACTTTTGTTCCCCTGCTTTCCCCATCCACGTCCACGGTACTGGTAGCCACTTCTGTGGTGATAGAACTCCCTAGTCTTATCCATTTGCGTAGAACCAAGCTCCTTGTCTGCGCCTACAATATTGTATCACTATTAGTTTGGGTTTTAGTTGCTTGGACCACCACTTTCTTGCCTACTCCAGCTAGTTGAAGTCATTTTACCTTCTCTGTCAGCCGGCTACATCCTCTGTGGCGTGTTTTCTCTCCTTCTTGATTTACAGTCTCAGTTCCTCTGGTAGTCCCCGTATAAAAGCGTCGCGTGTAACGGTGGACAGAGAGGACTCTTCAAAACCCGAACACGCAAGCTTTACTAATCGTCCAATTTCGTGAGCAAACTGAGCCAGTGTCTCCCTCTCCTTCATTGTCCGGTCGTTCATATTTACTACGGACACTTCTTCGTCTGTTTTCCCTTTTATGAAATTCTTCTTGAGTTGTTCAGCGACTGGCTCTGGCCTTTCTCGATCTGCCTCTGATATTTTCAAACAAACTTGGAATTCGGCTTCATCTAGTCGTGAAGCTATTGCCAAGGCTTTATATTCTTCGTCATTTCCCTTAATGCTGGCTCATATATCCGTCTTTTTCAGCCATGCCGTCAGCTGGTTGCTGTATCTCATGAAAACGTCTGGTTTGCAACTTGATCAGCTAATGGGTCTTACTCTTGTCATTTATGTAGATTTCGGCACCTTGGGTTAGAGTAACAGTGTTATATTAAGTAACGTACAACTCAACGCGTAAGCGCATCAACACAACTCAAGAACAGTCCCGCGCTACCTCAGGGCGTGTCCCCCCAAGACCTGTATTACTCTACATTACTGAACACACTAGACCTTCAAGTCATTAGGATGGCGGTGACTGTACCATATCAAATTGCAGATAAATTCTAGTGACTGACCAACAGACAGATTGGTCGGTCAGTAGGCTTTTCGGCCACTTTTAATTTCAAATTTTCAATTTTCAAATTTCAAATTTTTAAATTTTAAATTTCAAAATTTTAAATTTCAATTTTTAATGTAACGTTTTTATTTTTCGTTACAAAATGCATTACATTTTCAAATTTTAATTTTTAAAACATCAAAATTTAAAATTTTATTATTTTATATTATAATTTTTTAAGTGGGCTATATTAGAAATTGCTTTGCCGACGGTAAAGCGGATGTAGTTGTATATATGAACCGGATTTGAACTAACAGAAATTAAACGCGCATCCCTTCTCTCAAATAATTTGAGTGCATCAGAAAAGAATATTAGAAAAGAACGAGTATCAGTGTGCGTGGTAGGGAGTCGATTGGACGGTGTAGGGGTGCATTCCAACGCTGCTGATACGTTGATTCAATTAAACTAGGCGCGGTGTTTCTGCTAATCACATCAGCACGTTTCTGCTTTCTTCTGTACTGAGTCTCTGCACCTGTACGCCGCTTCAGACAGTTAACTGGAAGTGCTATTGTAGCTGAAGGCGCGTCTAAGCATGATTGCGTCATGAAGATGAACTCGATCTACTGTAGTTGAGTGTCAAAGCACATATTAATTAGCGTACTCCGCGGTGTGGAGAAAACTACTACACTGTATAGAAACATTCAGTTCAATAATTAGCAAAATTTGTGTTGAAGAGCTCATATCATTAACAGAAATACAATTTGAATTAAAACTATTTTGATTATAAGCCATGAAGACCTTGTAATTCATTAGCACTTTGCAGCTAATTATATATAAAGTGATCAACACCCAAATAACTATTATGGATGGAGATGTTAATATCATCTATTGAAACTATTTCAAAATATTACCATGACCAGTATGTACAAGCTTGCATGTGCAGTTTTACTTCAAAAACTGCACATTTGCAGAAGTAGTTATAGTAATCAGATATGTTCATACTATGAGCCGATTTCATATAGTCGGAGCTCTGGTATTACATGAAGATAATATTCACTCCTTCATACTAACATTTGTTTCAAACTTAATATTTGTGTTTAACAACTCGGATCATTAACAATAAATACAATTTGAATAAGAATTCTTTTGATTAAATTAAGTAAAAAGCCGTTGAGAATCCCTGCAATATTGAACTTTCGAAACACAAGCAAAACCTAATGCAGTTGCTTTCAACTGAATGAACAGCGTGCGAATTATCTTTCTTTACGTTTAATTAATAGTAGGCTGCAGCTTAATTAACAGGTACCTATATATATATATATATATATATATATATATATTGTTGTTGTTAGTAGCACACTAAAAAGTGCAGTTCTTTAAAAGGGCAACAAATACACGCGAATCTACACGAAACAAACAAGCACACACAGAGACTAAATTACTTCTACGTAGACACTATCTAAACCCTCATACTAGAGTCTCTAAGGACTTGTACAAATAATTTACCAAATTGTGAAACCTACGGTTGCGCCTGTACTCTAAACATCCAACACATTAATTGAATACATGCACCATTTTAAGAATAACAGTTGGTCTTTCTTCATCTTGTCTGCTTCTTCCATAAGCCAGCTGCCCAATCTATCATTTATGGAATCTCTATCGCGCATTCCTATAGCACTGCAAATTCCTCTCCTGTACGCTCTGTTTACTGACCTAACAGTTACACCGTTTTGTAGGTCCCAAAGACAACTTCAATACGCTATTACTAGAAACAGTGCCATCGTGGTCAAAGACTGTGCCCAAGTAAATAGTAGACTCTTTGTAAGGCAGAACAGATTCCCTCAGACATAACTGCGGGTTTCTAATAGGTGTTCTCTTTTGTTTGTCAAACACTATTGATAGTATAGAGCTGATCTGGCTAGCTGCTTCAGAAACAACTTGTTTCGACCCCCCGTGGACGTCATTTTCTTTGTAGATTACCTTTGTTCTATAAGTATACAATCCAAAAATCGATGTTTGCGTTCGCGAACTATTGCGACGATTGCAAACAAATGTGTTTTTGTAAACATGGTCGGGACACCGAGCCCACTCGCATACACATCGCATATCAGACAAAGAGCAGGCAAATCAGCATCTCTACGGCTTCGCCACTGTATCGTATTGTGTGAATTGTTTGCTTGACACTTGCTTTGTATTAATTTTTGGCAGGCGCAAGAATATCGAGAAACCGGATGTTAGGTTAGAAGACGACTTACTTTGACCTTTCTCTTCGGCGTGAACGTACACGTACCAACCGGTTTCTTGACCGATGACTTACCGAAAGCTCATGTCTTGGAAATTCATGTAATACGTTCATCGCTGTTGAGTCGTAGTGTCAGTTCGAGATCGATCAGTGTCTAGTTAAAATTTCTTTACCTGCAGACTTTGTTTATTCGTTAATTAAATTTCAGCGGAGGACAAAATTTGTTTACCTTGTAGTCGATCTAGTTTGTATCTATTGTTGTCTTTGAAATACACTACTATAGATAGTTGAACACAACTGTCTTTGAATCAATTTGTGTACGAGCACAGTCTAGACGTTTCTTGCTAGATAACTATCTATCAGCACCATAATTTTGTGGTAATGGAAGTCGATTTTCGTGGTCAAGCAGACAGTGGTTATCTGCCGAGGAATTATATGCAGTTTCGGCAAGTTTGAATCCTCCAGCCGCAAAAGTACCATCTTTTAGTTGGAGCAAATGCATTTGTTATTCTAGCGGGAAAGTTCTGAGTGGTCTAGACACAAAGTTGGTAGAAGTTTTTCAGCAGAGTTGGATTCGCTTCCACGAGGTAGCCGCCATCCGAGGAGACGAATTGCATGCGTTCTTCTCAAGTTGTGCTGCAACACAAACTGATTCACCTAGTTTCTACCATCAAAAGTGTTAGCAAGGATACACAAATAGAGTCAACATTGAGCGGTTCATTCGAAAGCAGCAACCTATAGCTACTGCACTGCAAGATGCAACGGCTAGCCAAACAACGCTGCATGCTCAGGAAAGATCAAGAAGAAGTGCAATTCCAACAAAATTTTGCTTTGTGCGTTATTTGCCAACGGAATACCAGTAAACAGAAGCGATCACAATCAACGCATCATTGCTACGGATGTCACACTGGCACAAAACTACGACACCGTTGCATTAGTCTTACGGACATCGCTGTCAATTTAGGCGAGCACATGTCTGCTGCGCTCCATGCCATATGCGTATTTTCTGGATGCGACACGACGAGTGCCTTTGCTGGAAATATCAAAACAAAGATCTTTCGCTTAGCTTCTCAAAACGACTGTTTACGCCTTGCAATGACCAGAGTAGGATGCAGCTTGGCTCAGACAAAATGTGAGAAGTTTGTATACCATCTTTATGGTTTGCCAACTAGTACCAGTGTCAACGAGGTTCGGTACGAGATATTTCGCATAAAGTGCTCGAAAGGGCAGCAGATGCCACCGACTCAAGATGCTCTTCGGCAGCATGTACTACGGGTAAACTATCAAAGTTTTGTATGAAAAATGATTTGTGCTCTATGCAGAATCTGCCTAGTTCGCACGGTCACGGATGGATTGTTGGAAGTGATGAAAACGGTTATGACGTATATGTCTGCTGAATGACACATCTTGCTTCCCCGAAAGCACTGTTGGAGCCTGTAAGCTGCAAGTGCAATGTCGGCTGCACCACACAGCAATGTTCGTGCTTTCGTTCTACTTTGTGCTGTACCGATGCATTTGGTTGCAGAAATTGCAAGATTTGGAGCAAGCAAATATCCTTTCCTACTCCAGTACTATTGGAAGAAGAAACTCTAGAATAAGACTGATGATAGCGATAATAATGACTGTATTGATAGCGAATCAGTGATGATTGTGATGAATCAACTGTATGATTGCATGCTCGCGCGAATTAATTCAATTATTTTAGTCTAGTAGATCAAGCTATTTCTAGAAACAAAATGATGCAATAATAAATCTAAAAAGAGTAAATTGCAATATGAAAATATAAACATAGTGTTGTACATTGTACTCGCAAAAATGCTTACTTTGACTCAGCGATATCTATTGATGTGAAGGAACTCCAAGGCTGAGGCAATCGGCAGTTCCGGATAATACAAAAAGTTGTTGCTTTCTAGCTATTTCCAGCATAAATGGCATGCTTCCTTTGTTGGCGCTAGCTGTAGAATTAGAAGAGTCAATTAAGTAGAGATTCTACGCCTTCAGGATCGCTCGTCATTCAGAGCTTTAGTCTAGCCTCGACTTTCCCGTGCGCCTCGCGCATACTATTTCATAAATTCTACCATTACTTTGTCGCACGTTTTCCAAAGTGCAAACATTGAGAAATCCTTTCTATTAGTTTGGTAGAATGTTCCGGTGCCAAGAAACTCTGGTCCACAATGGGGTCGGAACAAAACGACGGCTTCTGGGACTTGGCTCATATACTACGATGTGGACTTCTTTTTGTTAAACAACAGAATGTAATCTTGTGCATACTCTCCACACACATTCAGCATTCTCTGAAGGTCTAATACTGATAGACATAATAACATATATAATATCGACCGCATATGCCAGAGCTCACACATATTTATCGCTTATTCTCGCACCGTCTCCACTTTGTTTTAACTAGAGTAGAAGATTTTCAATGTATACACTAAACAGACTCGGTGATAGTACACTTTCTTGCCTAACACCAATATGCACTACAAAGGGGCTGGACAGTTTCCATTCCATTTGACAACCATGCTTTGACTCTCATACCAATGCCTCAGAAACTTCACAAAGTACACCGGACAGCCTGCATCTAATAGCTTGGTGAACAGTCTGTAGTGAGATACCCTGTCATATTACATAGACAGATCTAACGAGCATCCAAACATTTCACGGTTTCCCTTGTCCAAGTAGTATTTGACAGACCCTTTCAACACGAACGAGCAGTCACCACAACTATGATTGCTTTTGAAGCCAAATTGCCTTTCATCTGACCTCAGACACAATCCAGCTTTATTAATAAGAATGTCCTCCAATACCTTTGAAGTAATGCAAGAAATTGCAATGCCACGGTAGTTATCCATATTAGAGGAGTCTCCTTTCTTGTCTTTGATAAATGGGACTATGAATGACTTCAACCATTGTTGTGGTACAAAGGAGTGTCGCAAAAATGCCGTAAATGCAACACTCATGTGAAATACAAGACTTCTTCCCCGTGTTCTAAGTGATCAGCCTGTATCTGATCCACTCCAGCCGATTTCTTCCACTGCAGCCTACACACCGCTCGCTCAACTTCCCATACATTGACGTCTACCACCCACCATGGTAGCTTCAGCTTGCCTGAGTGAAACTGTAGTTTCTCTTCAAATACCTTACACTCTTGCTCAATCTTTGAATCTGGCTCGTTCTCAATAATACCACCAAAATGCTGTTTCCATGCATTCATTTCTTCATCATCTGAATTTTCTGCACAAACTCTTTTCTTTGGAAAGACTATTTACTGACTCTGTCCAAATTTAACATTTTGCCAAAAGGTCTTACAGTCACCAGTAGGTGATAGAGTGCATCATGAAAAACTACCGTCTATATGCACAAAAGAAAAAGACGACGTAAGTGCATGTGTGCACGCCGACTATCATTGTACGCAAATCCGTGAAGTTGTGTCAAAGACTATGTAAATTTTAATTAATATGGAAGGAGGACTGTGGTAAAGTCAGTCTTCTATGTGTTCTACACGTGTAAGGGGATTTACCGAGAAGCAATTCTAGACAAAGTTCCAATATCTAGATGTGCTTAAGTATCGACAACCCAATCCATTATAGAAATAGAGTGAGTTGCAGCGAGTGTCTAACGCATACAAGATGTAGACGACATGTTGTAACTATACAAAGGACTGTAATACACTACATGCGTTGTCTAGATCTAGAAATGGTGCGTGACCATTTCGTCCATTCCATTTTCAATTTCCGGCAACAATTCAATATTGAATTAGAAATTGAAAATAGCCTAGAAGTTGATTGTAATTTCAACATTCAATTTTATTAAAAATTAAAAATTGATTGATGGACGGACTATAATTATTTACGGATTAAAATGAATATTAAAAACAAACTTAATTTTTAACCAATTTCCTTCTTCAATGCAATAGAATATTGAAATTACAAGCACGTTAGTTCAATTTTCAATGTTAAATTCAATATTCAATTTAATTTAAAAATTAAATGTTAAATTTTGAATTTGCGTGGCCAATTTGTCCATTCCATTTTTAAATTTTGAGACAAATTTAAAATTGAATGTCAAATTAAAAATTGACTGGCGTTGCTTGCTCTTACAATATTCCATTACATTGAAAATAGAAATTGATTGAAGAAAAATTGTCATTTCAATATTCCTTTACTTTGCAAACAGATTCAATCTTTCCATCCGTCCAATTTTCGTAAATTATAATTATTTGACTAGAGCCTCCGATGCAATTTTCTTTCTCCGTACTAAATGTAAAGAGAAAGTTACCTGCAGCTGCCAGCGCGAGCGATATCTCATAAACGGCATAATGACACCGCGCGGGCGGTCGCCGGTGACTTCAATATTCAATTCTAAAGTTGCGTCTAGCTTAGCCACGCCCAGCCACGCCTCCGGCACGCATGCAATGTAACGCAATTAAGTGATGTCTGAGAAAGCCTCGACAGGCACGCGACCGACCTCTCACAACAAGTCGGTAAGCACTTGCACCTGGCTCTCGTCAACCCTTCACGCTCAGGCGTAAGACATTCCTTACGGCGATGAGCGAGGGAAGCCCGTTGCATGGGAGGCACGCGTCTAGGGCATCTATAATCAACGAGATCAACGTCTAGTCTACACTGGAAAGTTGACGTCTAGTCGATTTGGAAAGACTTCAAGCAACTATCTAGCTAGAGGACATTTGCGTGAATCATCTAGACCACGCCTTTAAACATCTGATGGGGAAGCCCCAGCGGTATCTATCATCTCACGATATAACGGCAGGTCGTGCATTCACTCCACTCTCGATCTCCATGGACGAAGTTGACGAAGATTTTGTTCGGAAGCGAGTCGAAGAGAGTAATAGCCATGCTGTCATCACTGAAGAATTACAGACGATGTTTCCAGGACTTCGGGGACTTAGCGAACGATCTTTTCGACGTTTCTGTACAGACAGAGGCATAAGTCGACGTTGTTCTCTGACTAAAGAGGAACTAGAACGCTGCGTGTCTGACGCCGTGAGCGAGGTGAGCACTAGCTATATATCTATAGGTAGCTGCCTGCATGCTCATTATAGTTAGATTAGATCATGATTTGCTCATAATCACTATAGCTAGGTCATGATTGTACACTGCATGTATACTGTGTGCGTGGCCTATAATTCCTGTATGTATATTTATATTGAATTTGACAGGTCGGACCATCTTGCATCTTCAGATCGTCAAAAAGCAAGAAGAAGGCAACGGCTACACAATGTAAGTCAAAGTCTAAGATTCCTTGTACTTGTAGGCGGTCACCAGTAAATTTTTGATTTTTTGCTTTGACATTTACAAAATAATATTACTATACATATTTTAACTGCTAATACGGTCTTGTTTCAATAGTATTCTAAGTCAAAATTGTAACATGGTAGCACCTAAATATTAGATACTCATGATCAGTTATAACTCTTGATCACAGAATGTCATCGCTCTAGTTTGTCTTCTTTAGTCTTTTTAACTTTTCTTTGTAGTGAAATCTTATGTCCATTTATATATATATATATATATATATATATATATATATTAATCTCATTGCATATTTTTTGGGAACAGCTGTCTATTATTTATATCAATATGTTCATTATGTTAGAAACTGCAGAGAAGATCTTCAGCTTTAGAGATGTCCACAACTTTGAACGACGAACAAAAGAAGACTTACGCTAGTGCCACGAAACTAGAATTGATGTCGTCCGAAGTCTCTGAAAATAGCAGTGATAACGAGCCACTCTCTGAGGGAGTCTCCACTGCTGGACATTCACAACTCCTGATCCGACCTCTTCCGTGGAGAGCGATTGAAGCAACAAAGGTGTTTGAGTTTTGGGACAGAAAGTACGCCAGAAGGCAGACTCAGAGAGGAACGGTACCAAGAGTAAACAGAGCTCCATCTACCAGAACACGTCCGGGAATGACATTGTACCAGAGTGGACTCTAGAAAACTTCTGCTAATTATAATACGTTTGATTTTAATACATGTCAAAGAACATGGATATATAGAGCTAGATCATTCAAATTTGCTGTTAACATTGTTGTCCATTGCCAAAGTTTGTTGAACTAGAGAAATAAATCACATGACAATTAATGTCAATCAACTGGTTTGTGTGTCTTAATTAAGACTTAATTAAGACGTCACAAACTCAATTAGCTTACATCTATCTAATTTGTGACCCAGCAGATTGTGTATCACGCCCAAGCTTCCGAACAGCAATGGTGACTCTCCAGGGTGAGTGATTCACCACGTTCACGCTATCCAAATCTCAAGACGACTTCAGCATGTGGAAAGGTGAGTGTATTCCTAGCTAAGTTATTGTCCTACTCGCGTAGACTGGCGAGCCTGCCAAGTCTAGTTACAGCGCTCCGGATTGCGCGTGTAGTTCACTCGTTGTTTCGTCGCACATCCGCTATCTGCACGGCCCTTGCTAGTGCACAGACTCTAATGGCCAGTAGGGCGCGCAATGGCAACAAGAGACACATTGACATGAAATTGCAGTCCACTCTCCGTGTTTTCAACTATGATGACTTTCGGGAGAGTAAACTTGAAGTCTCCAGGGCCATTCTAGGGGGAAAAGACATCTTTGTCCGCACAAACAACGAGTGAACTACATGTGGAGTCCAGATCGCTGTAACTAGACTTGGCAGGCTCGCCAGTCTACGCAAGTAGGACAATAACTTAGCTAGGAATACACTCACCTTTCCACATGCTGAAGTCGTCTTGAGATTTGGATAGCGTGAACGTGGTGAATCACTCACCGCGGAGAGTCACCGTATGCGCTGTTCGCAAGCTTGGGCGTGATACACAATCTGCTGGGTCACACATTAGATAGATAAAAGCTAATTGAGTTTGTGACGTTTAACAATTTAGTCACGTGAGGTGCCAAGACTGACGTGAGGTGACACTTAGTAAAGTAAGTGTGTGAATGTAGGCGCGGTGAGTCCAGACTCACAGGAGGTTGAAAGTGTCATACCGGAACCGGACACTGCCAGGCTCACGTGAGTCTGGGGACCAGCCTAACTGCTTCCTGCACTGATTGGTTTCGCTCGACGAATCTCTGTTTGTCCTCTGCGACAATCTATCACTCTCCACCAGTAGAACGACGCTCGTTGTCGAGCGAAAATCGCGTCTCCTCGATAGAGCATCCTGTTGTCTTCGGCCTGCAGACGTACACGAGAACCAACGAGGAACACATGGCTCGAAACGACGAAGCTGTCGACCTTCCCGCACAAGGTACGATAACTGATCCTACGCTCGAACCTATTGAGATTTGGAACAGAGTAACAACAATAGGCCAAAGGACGCGTTTGCCCGTTTTACGGCCTAACTAGATTTTCCAGCCAGACATACCCCGGGCTCCCCCGTCCTCTACTGCACGCTGCTGCTCGAACCGATGCCTCTGCGACTTGTTTCGCTTGGATTCTCGTCGGTGCAACGGCTGGGGGCGCGCAGACGGAGCGAACGCGTCGCGTGATGTTTCTCGTCGCCCTTTTCCCTCGTTGTTGGTCGCATTACGGCTTGCGGCGGGTAGAAATGGCGTTGATTTGTGCGTTTCGTTTTGTGACAAGCGTGAATGACGTGATGTTCGTCGACTAACAACGTGGCCACTTCCGTTATGTGTCACGTGTCTTTGCAGTGTCCATTATTTCGTGCTCTTGTTTATTGTCGCCGTCGGCTTTTGCGTCTCGTGTCGGAGAGGGAAGTCGAGCTTTGTGAAGAGAGAGAGGGCAGAAAGCGTTGTGAGCGGACGCTTCCGGGTTGGGTTACAGCTTCTTTCTATGTTAGGAGGATGACAGCAATTAGCAATGAAATGTACCATGTGGCAATGAGATGCTGGTTGATGCGTTTGTGTATGAGGTATCTGCAGTTCAAGTCACTTTCTCTTTCTGTTTGGATGCTTGGCTAGAAGTGTGTAGAAGTAAGGATTTCCTTATATGGTGTTGCTCACTCAATTAGGGAGATACCTTATATCACTAATGATACTAACAAATAGACGCATGTGCATGAGTGTATGCAAACAGTTGATCTGACGCGTGCAGTGAAGACATTTGGTAATTCTGTCAATAGAACAAGAATTATGATACGCGGAGGTGTCAGAATGCATCTCCCTGATGAGATGTGTTATGCATCAAAGTGACTAATTGTGCTGGATTTGATTTTGTGCGTAGTGAATGTATTTGCCTTCTTCTTGTAGGTTCTGCTCAAGAGTTGGCATCATCATATATGAATGAAACCGTATCGAAACACTCACAGATGCCTCCACCGTTGGTAACTCAGGCTGGAAACTACGAAGGAGGAGTCATCATCACTGCACCGCTTGGAACTGATAGCTTGGTTATGCAAGGCTACCAGTCATCTCCTGATCGAGCGACTAGCATCTCGGAAAATTCGACTTCTGTTACTGAGGCTTTTGTTGCTAATCATCCGATTCAGAAACACTGTTTTGTTGAGCATTTGAGTCGAACTCTGGGCTTGCCGACTGTGATGTCGGAAAGTCCTTATATATCTCACGAGGGAGAAGACGAGGTTGGCGTTTCTCAGTCTGTTGACAGTTCTCTTAGATCAAAGTTGCCGGATAAACTTCAACAACAGCAGTGTTCAGAACAGGGAGTCGAATGTATGGGACCTACAGGTGAACTGACCGATCAGTCAAGACAGGAATCGATGCCTGAGTTGATGACTGAGTCACAACTGGAGGAGTCAGGCGACGGCGAGACACTGACATGTTTAGCAATAGGAAGTCCAGTTGATTTTTCAGCTGCAGCCGAATATGATCAATACCGACAGGTGAGATGTCATCCGTCGTCCGTCAGTTGTCATCCATGTACAGCAGTGTACAGCAGGTGACCTCAGACTGTGACCCCGGAAGGCTTATAGTGGCAGTCGATCATTTAACTATAATGTTTATGTTTTACAGTGGAGGAAGAGAAAAAAAAAACCGAAATGGTCGACGTTCACCGCTCAACAACTGGAAGAAATGGAAAGTGTGTTCCAGAAGACTCACTATCCTGACGTTTTTACACGCGAAGAGTTAGGGAATAAAATCGGACTCACTGAAGCCAGAGTGCAGGTTTGTTATGCTATTAAACTTGATTGCCTAGTCTAGTGCTTGACACAAGGAAATTGGATGTGGTTTTCTCATTCTGGGCGAGTGGGTGCTTAACTAAAGTGAAGAGAAGAACAGTGGCAACAGACGAGATGCCTTACTGTTTGCAATAGCGTTTAGCTAGTTACCCCAGTCTGGAATCAATCAGACAGTCGCCTGTTGAGCATAAAATATGGATTCGCCGGCACTTTGCTTTGTGTTTAGTTTGGTCTAAGGAAATCCAGGGCTTATACATGGTTATGATATGCATGCTTTCTATGCCACAAAGAAGCTATTTTTGGTCACAAAAAGTGCCAGAACTTTCTCCATACTAAATCTCTTATCTCGAAGTATTTAGTTATCGTATGTAACTCGAGTTAGTTATCATTGTACTATTTAATTAAAATGTAGTTGTGTATCATGTTGAAGTAGGTTTTTGTGTGTATGTGTGTGTGTGTGTGTGTGTGTGTGTGTGTGTGTGCGTGTGTGTGTGTGTGTGCGTGTGTGTGTGTGTGTGTGTGTGTATGTGTGTGTGTGTGTGTGTGTGTGTGTGTGTGTGTGTGTGTGTGTGTGTGTGTGTGTGTGTGTGTGTGTGTGTGTTTGATCTGTAGGAAGCTTGTACAGTTTGGTAGCTTCTAACTTGTGAATAGGTATGTAATGCATACGTACGAGCTATTGAGTATTTAATCTCTGTTTGCGTTGACTTTGCGCTTTGAAAATCTGTAACAACTTCTGCGCAATAGGGCGGACAGTGACGATCTTGGTATCGTTCGAAACCGCAAGTTCCTGGATTTTCTACAGTTAGGGTAACGAAGGCGTATGTATTACACAGACGGTTTGATAAGGCTTTCGCATATCAAGAGCCGTTAGGGGGTTCTTAACTCATTGAGAAGGTATGGTCTTACAACAAGAACGCTGCTAATAGAGGAAGTAGCCAATTAGCAATGTCTCTAAACGGTCCGTTGCCTTGGCATCAACACACAGTTGCTCTTGTTTCGCGAGTAGTTGCTTGATATTTCTGACTCCTTTTCTCGTTCTATTTCGTCTTGATAGCCTGCAATTTCCTCTACTGTTACCTAACATCTTTGTATTGTCAGATGACCTCTAGAATGTTCAGTTAATGAGATATCACTTAAAATCTGAGCAGTGTTCTCGCCAGTACCGTCAGTACCGTCAAAATGACGGTTGGGAGAGGGAAGGGACGTTTGGAGTGAGGAAAACAGCATTTATTGACGGTTGGGACAGAATTGAAAGACCTTGGCAGGCATAGTGTGGGATCACGGATCTAAAGACATTAATGGTCTTGGTGGTCTCAAAGTTGCTACAGAACAATACATATTCTCATGTCAGACATCTGTTAATCCTAGGGAGTGCATGGTCTCCTTGTTGGTGTTTGAGGTAAATTCTCGTTGACCTCTCACACAAGGAAGTGCTAATGAGTGATTGTGGTTGCAGCAGGTGTTCTACTAATTACTGTTTCATCAATCTCATGTTTTGTAAAGTACACCTTTACTCTTTTAGGTCAGCTCATAATTCCAGTTTTTAAGTCAACTTGTCATTGCAATAATCTACTGTATTATCTGTCTGTCTGTCTGTGTTATGTTGCATTTGATTCTAATACAACTACAGAACAGATAAAGTAATTTTATGATGTCATCACCAAATATGTCAACATCAAACATTTGATGACGTCATATTGACGGTTGGCAAAAAATCCTGGCTAGTACACTGATCTGAGTGTGGTAAACAAATACAGCTGCATCATTAGTCACTTCCGAGCCCAAAGTCAACTCAACAGAGAATAGTCTGACCAGTAAGTATGACCCCTTATCCGGATACATTTGCATGTTTAATTTCTTCTTGAGCAGCTTTGTTATTGGTGTGTGTGTGTGTGTGTGTGTGTGTGTGTGTGTGTGTGTGTGTGTGTGTGTGTGTGTGTTTGTGTGTGTTTGTGTGCGTGTGCGTCTGTGTGTGTGTGTGCGTGTGCGTGCGTGCGTGTGTGTGTGCGTGTGTGTGTGTGTGTGTGTGTGTGTGTGTGTGTGTGTGTGTGTGTGTGTGTGTGTGTGTGTGTGTGTATGTACATTTTGCAAGAAAAATTTCATGCAAGAGCAATGTGTCTGGTGAAAGGCACGAGAACAGAGTTTTCCAATGCTGTCGAAAATACTTAAAAATATGTAGCCATTTATGCCACTAATGCAGCGTCAAAGCTACTGTTCAATACATCAGAGAATGTTTTCACTCCTAGATGTAACCGACTGAAACCAGATAAGGTAAACATGTTAGCAGTTTTGTCCAGAAACTTCTGGAGTTATTGCAAATTGGTAATGATATCTCTGACTGGCTGACAAAAAATACTGTGGGTAAATTTATTTCCAATATTGCCTAAGGCTGGTAGCGTAGTAATCACGGCTCATGTGCACAGTGAGGTTTTGCCATCTGTAAGCATGATGCGAGAGAGACTTATACAATGCTTTGTAATTAATTATAATAATATTAAATAATCTTGTCGCTAACAGTTTCTGTTCGAGACTACAGACCTCTGAACGAATCTACTCTTGCAGACAAACTTGTAGGGACGCGAGAACGGGTTTTGTAGACTACACGACGAGCAGCAGTGGTACTTTTAATGTGGAGTTTTCATCAAAAAAAGGATTTTTCTTCAAATTCTTGTATGATGACAGCAAGTCTGTTTGCCAGCATAGCGAGTTACCAATACATTGTCTTGCTCTTATCTTGATGCTATGCAATTTGGATTTTATATGCATTTATTTGTCACTGCAAACATACATACATTTATACATGTAACCAGACGAGGTAGAAGGCTAGCTTGCGTTAAAGGCTCAGCCATAGGCGAATTTGGGCTTCTAGACTTCTTTTGCTTTGTTTTTGTACAGCTACATGTAGAGTACTATACTCTAGACGATGACTGATAAGAGCTGCTTTGTGAAGTGATATTTACATGTGGACTTCACGTGGTTACCTTGTGAGTGGTCTAGAATGTTCTGTCTTCTCTGGTTCCAATACCTTTTTTCTCTATTGTTTGTGTGAGGCAAAACAAGACAAGTCGTTATAGAGGCGAATTTGGTCTTTAGCTAGACCCAGACCTCAAGGCAGTCAAAACGTTTTGACTGGTAGTAAACCTTACTCTGAGTACACCTTATTCTAACCCTAGGAGGATTATAAAAGCGGCTAGTGTAAACACTTCGTAACTGCAAAGCAGTCAGCTATTTTACAAGATAATACGACTTTCACATCATCTGCTTGATGACACGATATGGAACGAAATGTTAGCACGGACGACCTGTGGCAACGTTAGTCCATCAAGTAGACATTTTCAAACGAATCCGTTGAAGACCACTTCTATACCTCTCCACTTGGGCTGATTTGCGCCAGGCGAACGCGCGTAAGCGTTGCTCCCACCACAGGAAAGCATGAGAGTTTATAATAGATGGAGTCACGACCTCTCAGAGCCATCGGTGTATATATCAGGATGTTGCACTTACAGTAGTTCAAGTCAGGCTGAACTGCGTAGGCACGTGGTTAAATATTTTTTGCTTTAGAGGGTACTTATTGGCTGAATAGTAAAACCGTACCATAGGTAGCGCTGCGCTAGCTTTCTACCTCCCAGGTTGACGTTATGTATCCGTAGACTATGAGAGATTTGTCATTAAGGAATGAGTATAAGGCACATTTTTCGGCGTCAGACGTCGTGCTCTAGCAAAAGATAGTTGACCTGACGTATTGAATTTTGTACGTTCATTCTCATTTGATTTCACAAAATAACTTGTAATTATCGACATCAACATTTAGTTCAATTTATTGTTGCATTTTTATTGATCATGAGGACAGGTTAAAGAAATGACATGAACTGGTGAAGAGATGAGCAAACTAAATTTGATTTACTGCCCTGATCCGATGGTAAAGGAATCGTATCAATAAGCAACCCAAAGGTCCAGAAACTGACGGAAGCAGCATGCAAGATCTAGTTAGAGAGTTGATGATGCCCAGTCAAGTAAAAGTATGTTATTTTAGTATGCCCAATCAGAGTAAAGATGTGGTCGGTCATGAACACGAGTTGTTCGGACAATGAGGGGGATGATTGATCCTTATATTCCACTCTGTCGAAGACTTATCGTTCTAGTTAATTTTCACCTACTAGAATGTATGTACAGAACAATGTCGCTTATCTTTCGCTGGCTATTGCATAATTCCGAATATTTGAATGACTGTGTCTGTGTCTGTCTGTCTGTGTTTGTGCGTGCGTGTGTGAGTGTGTTTGTGTGTGTGTGTGTGTGTGTGTGTGTGTGTGTGTGTGTGTGTGTGTGTGTGTGTGTGTGTGTGTGTGAGTGAGTGTGTTTTTGTGTCAGTGTGTTGATTACATGTATTGATGTGTGTTGTGTTGTAGGTCTGGTTTCAAAATCGTCGTGCCAAGTGGCGAAAGCGAACAAAAGCACCCTTCCTCAATGTCTGTTTGTCCATCTCCCAATGTGGCAAATATCGCCGTACCGGCACATTCGTCACCGATGATTGCACTACGTCCCATGCCGCATCGGATTGGTTCAATGGGCGGAAACTTTCGTATGGCACCGGCGGTAGCTCCAATTCGGACCAACGACGGGACGTATCAGCCTTGCCTGCCTCAGCCTGGAAGAGCACTGCAGCATCCGTTTTTACGTCTGAACGGCCAGATAATGATGCAAGGTATTACATGTTGTATGTTTAGTACGAGTTGATTGTGAACGGATGGTCGGGGTAAACATTGTCTTATTTTAATCTTGGTTAATTAATTTATGAAATAAAAATCAGTGTGTGAGTATGTATGTTTGAAGACAGAACAGTCGATTTGTTGTTATATAGTTGGAGGAAACTGTAAATCTGATGTCTTACATAGTTTGGTCCATGAAATACGCAGTGTTCCAGCTAGATGATTTGAGCCAAACACAACCCTTCTGCCCTTCCTTCCCTTTGCTTCTCCAGCATCTTGCAGAAATATATCTATGCAGCGAGCCAGTCAGTTATGTGTTACAAGATTGTCTCACATTAAGTTTTGGTTGTCTTGGAGTTTTGATGGCCAGAACATCAAGTCAGCTGTGCGTTTGGTCAATTCGTGTGACCTCTGATGACTTCGGAACCTAGATGCTTCGTGAGTGAAGAAAATGTCTGTAGCAAACGGGCGTTAATTTTCTTTATATTTGTTTTGAAATCAAGCTCCTTGAAAATGTAACATTCTAACACACACTCCACACACACACATACACACACACACACACACACACACACACACACACACACACACACACATTCTGTCTGTCTGTCTGTCTGTCTGTGTCTTTCGTATATTTCAAATTTTATATAACTCCATTCACTTCGAGTGTACATCCACTATTACTAAAAACATCGAATCTAGGAACGGTTTTGCACAGTCCACATGTACTTTTGACCAGGTGTTTTGGCCACTCCTATGGCAGTAACTGCGCTGAAGGAGGGTTTGGGCGGTTCAATTGAAATATTACACATTTCTTGACCAGCTGTTTTACCTCTGCGTCAATGCTTTGCCATGAGACAACACCCCTTGCCACTCATTTGATTCTAGCAGTCTCAGGATGGGCTTCATGAATCTCCGTCAAGATCCGTGTGCGGCCTGCAGGAGGTATCACAACCCTGGTTCCCCAAACTACACAGTCAGCTTACAAAGACAGTTTCTGACTCCTTAAGTTGTATGGTAGTATGCAACTTTTTATTGCCAGCCTTTTCTAATACATGTTTGCACTTGAGACAGTACTGGGTCGTTTGTGGTCCAGCATCCAATCTCTGTAGCTGTGACTGGAAGTTTTTCCAACTGTCACAAAACGTGAGGCATGTATTGAGTGGTAAATCTGGTAGAGCACTCGTCATAGCGCGTCATCATTGTTGTGTCCCTTCCTTGCTTTCTAGCTAAAGGTATATCAATATCCCGTCAATAGTAGCGCCCAACGTTGAATTCGTGCTAAAGCTGTCACTGCAATGCTTCGCCTTTCCCCAAGCAGTCCCTCTAGTGATTTGTGATCAGCCAAAAGTTCAAAGTGTCGGCTATAGACATAACGGTGAAATTTTGAAATTCCAAACACGATTGCAGCTAGTCACGGTCACACTATCAATAGATTTTATTAGCTGCCGACAGCGATCCCGGTGCAAGCGCAATAGCATGTTCATTTCTATTTTCAAACCTGTACGACAAAACGGCACCTAGTCCAAAAGGTAAGGCATCACATGCCAGCAACAGTGATAACTTGGTATTGTAGTGTACCAGTGCTCGAGAAGATGCCAACAATCTTTTCGATTACTGGAAAGTCTTTTCTTCATCCTCTGACCATTTCCATGTTGGTCCCTTCTGTAAAAGGGCATGCAGAGGTGCCAACACTGTCGCTCGACCTGGAAGCAACTTGTTGTAGTAGTTCAACATTCTTATGTCTGCCTTCAACTCTGATAATCGTCGTGGTAACAGTGCATCTCGAATGGCCCTCGCAGTTTCCTCCATGGGGTGTAATAGAGTCCTCCATGAACTGACACTTGTCTTCTTTAATCTCAACCCAGTTTCTCTTAGTTTCTTCAAAACTTCTCCGAAGTGCTCAAAGTGCTCAGTCTGGCTCTTTCACGTTATCAAGATATCGCAAGGTCTAGCTACCACGACGCACGACATGTCTTTCAACAAGCCTTCCATGATCCTCTACAATATAGCTGGTGTCGAGGCTATTCCAAACGGTAACCAGTGGTAACGAAACAGTCCTTTATGCGTATTAATGTTTGCCAATTCTTGGGACTGTTCCTCCAGACGTAACTGGTGGTATACTCGGATCAGTTCTAGTTTGGAGAATGCTACTCCTCCTGCTAACTGTTACATACGCTGTTGTCTGCTTTGTGTCCCCACGGGCTACCCGGTCGCACGCCATTTCCTCTCTCCCTGATATCTGAGACCACGTGCACCAAAAACGCGAAACACCACGGCGTCCAAAACAGCACGCGAAATCGTGATCATCCGCAACCGCGGAAGAATCCGATTCATCTACCTGCTGTCTCTTAAGTCTTTGCAGCAGCATTGCTGTATCAGTGTCCTATAGCACTACACTTTAATATGACTCTCTAGGTAATGGTAAACTGTATTCTTTGCAAATTGATAAGAATTCGACAATTTCGTTTACCTATCTTTGCTAGCATCTCAACTAAGGAAAATTAAATGTTTTCATGCTTTTCTTGCTGGTGGCTGGTATATGGTTGATTTGATATATATTTATATATATATATATATATATATATTTATATATATATATATATATATATATATATATATATATATATGTATGTATGTATGTATGTATGTATGTATGTATGTATCCCTAAACTTAAACAATCCCCAAACATCCTAAACCAACAAGTCTTACATTACACTAGTTATATCCCAACTAACAACGTCCTGTACTTCAAGCTGAATTCTCAAAGGCCACTGACTACTGAGGTTTTGGAAGCAATAAATTTCAGAGTTTTGATGCTTAATATTGACAAGAGCCCCAAGGTTTCAATCACTAAGGGGTAAAAGAGACCACCAGCTGTACGAGCACTGTCTTCATTGCGAATATCCCTTTGTTCTTTACCTGCCCTTGCTGTCGCTCCAGCCCTTACAGCTGATTTTGTCACATATAACGACTGAAAAAAGTTCCTAACTATATATATATATATATATATATATATATATATATATATATATATATATATATATACATATATATATATATATATATATATATATATACATATAAATATATATATATATATATATATATATATATATATATATATATATATATATATTGTCTCTCCGTTTTCTTAACGACTCAGCGTTAATGCCGGTACATGAAGAAAATGATTGGACTCAGCATTCTTCTTTTCTCCCTGGTGAAGTGCAATGCCGGCAACATCTTGCAAGTCTTTTACCACCTACTACATCTGTCTCGCCCTCGGTTTCATCTACACAACATTCCTTTCAGAAGGCTCTGGATGATGCTTTGAGATCCAGCATTAAAGTCAGCCTTGTTAGTCTGAGAGAACAGGCACGTTTCAGTGCTGTCGCATATCCTCATGCGGGGGCTAGGTTGAGGGCAATGCCCAACTCAAGTCTAGGCCTGGCCATGTCTCCGCGTGAATTTGTGACTTCTTTGCGTTTGCGTTTGGGAATTCCGGTTTTTCCAGCACCTCACAGTCAGTCCGTTGTGTGTGCGGTCATGAAGTGGACATTTTTTGTGAGCATGCTCTTGGCTGTGGTTCTCTTCGGTTTAAGCGACATGATGCCTTATGTGACGTCATCTTCCACTGGTTGCTCTTAGACAACTCCAATGTACGTTGAGAACAACGCTGTTCGTCTCATTCTATGACAAGACCAGGTGACGTTTTCCATCCCGACTTTTCTCTAGGCAAGGCTGCTTATTTCAACAATTCCGTGAGGAATTCGTTTACTCTCCCTCACCTTATTAATGCTGCCATAAAAGCTGGTGCTGCCGCTGAGGCTGGGGAAGTGGACAAAGATGAACGCCATCTTGCTAACGTTTCAAGTTATAGCGGTTTGTTCTACCCTCCTGTGGTGGAATCACACGGAGTATGGGCTGCACATAGTCTGGAGGTGTTGAGATCAATTGTCAAGAAGTCTCTTCTATCATCTGGCTTGTCTCTACGCCAAGCTTCCAGGCAATTTCACGAACAGTTATCTGTTCGTTTATGGCAGTATAACTCAAGACTGATTAGTGACTATCTTCCTAATTATTATGACTTAGACTCTTTGTGCTTCCGTTCTTAAGGGCATATGTGTTATTTGTGTTATCTGTATTATATACATATATATATATATATATATATATATATATATATATATATATATATATATATATATATATATATATATATATATATATATATATATATATATATACACATACATACATACATACATACATACATACATACATTCATACATACATACATACATACATAGATACATACATACAAATATAATACCATAGTGATAGCAGAAACTTTCAAACATCAGACTAATAGAGCAACGTTAATTATCCGAATAATTGATTTAGGCATATATACGTCATACCTGACGATCCAATTTCTAAATCTACTCAACTGAATGCTGACGTTGTAATTCATGCAATTGCACATTGCGAGAAAATCTATCTTGAATTACCAAGCTTTAAATGGTATATGCAATTGTACGACTACGCGGAAAACTCTTACGCAATTCATGTCATTGACATACGCATACATGGCATTACTTTACGCGCAGCTTCAATTGCTTCAAACTTCAAGGTAGCTGCTTGATTGTTGTTAAGAGAAACTATATTTCTTGCAAAATCGTTTGTGTTTAGCAGCTCTTCTCGTACGCCTGTTGCGGTAGCGGAATATGTATCGGACGACACTAATGAAGGTTAGATAAACCGTTTTTGCAAAATTGAATGCTTTGCTTAGTACGTTAGAGCATCTCATTTTTTGTCGATATATATATATATATATATATATATATATATATATATATATATATATATATATATATATATATATGTATATATATATATATATATATATATATTATGGCTCTTTCATGCAAGAATGTTGATAACCAGATTAGCACTGAAAAGTAGAGTTGGTCTTGGTTGGGACCTGTAAATATATGAGAAATATCTATAGCTATATCTATCTATAAATATATATATATTTTTATAATATTTTAGTGTCAAATACTTATATTCTCATCTGATTCGTCTAGAAAGTACGACACCTGTGAGCTCGGAACTTGAGGAGGATAGCAATGAATGGATGTATTCGGCAGAAGGTAAGGTTAACATTAAATCTTCTATTAGTAAAATTAAACGTTGTATAAACTGTTAATGTGTGCGGTTTCTACCAGTAGTATATATAATAATTTGTACACACAAGGTATAAAGTCAAATTCAACAAATATGTTTGCATGCCACAACATGGTGGTATTTTACCTCCTAATGACTCTATTGTTATCTTATTTGTTTAGAAAGCGTAATGCGTTATGTGAACCAGCTGTGTGTGTGTGTGTGTGTGTGTGTGTGTGTGTGTGTGTGTGTGTGTGTGCGGGCGGGCGGGCGGGTGGGCGGGCGGCGGGCGGGTGGGTGGGTGGGTGTTGCAAGTTTAACTAGACAGTCTACAGGACAAACTATATTTCTCGTGATACCCTGAAGGAAAAGATGTGCGAAAATATAGTCGTCCTAACTTCGATTTTGGAAAATATTAACTGTTAGTGCGCAATTAATTTCTGTGATAACAATTCTTTTCCGTCCACCTCTCCGTTGGCATCTGCTATATATGTCACTGGTGGGTAGACTGCCACTAGCAGATGCAGGTGTCACGAACACTAGCTGACACATTGTGCATGTGGCTAGAGTTACCTGGGTCAACAGCTAGTGCGCAGTGGCATGGCTAGTAAGGATGATGGGGGCACGTGCCCCTCAAATGTCGCTACTTTATAAAATTTGACTCTATAGTTTGCAAATTGCAACCAATGATTTTAAATTTTAAGATTATCTAGCCGTTAGTGATTAATAATGCCAATGACAATAATGATAATGATACTGATTACAATAATACTAATTAAATCGCTTTCATTTAAATAAATACGGCGAAAGACAACGGTGTTTCTATTGAAGTCGCTAGACCACGTTGCAGATTACAACAACTTACCCATATGGATGAGTTTGTTGTAATGAAAAGAACAGGAGCACGAAGAAATGAAGAAGATTCAAGAGACAACGATGACCATTATCGCATTTCAATTTACAACACAACACTTGGTCACATAATTATAGTAAATTCAACCGACGTTTTTTAGTCGAAAGTCGGTCTTTGATGACGGCAGCTGTAGTGCGTGTAGCCCAAGATCATTTTCTATTCTTAACGTAAAAGTTGTGGAGCCTTTGGCTAAGCATTATAGTCTTAATTATGGAATGGTGCCATTTCAGGCGGAGTCTGGAGCACGTTATCAAAAGACCAAACAGAAAGTAAAATCTCCCTCTGACGTGATATACCATCTTTTGCCAGTGGAGGAAGCTAGACTGTCGTAGACCTGCTCATAGTCTTAAAAGTAGTGTTGACATTAGGTACGTGTCTCTACACGTCATGCGAGCATTCGTTTTCATGTTTGAAAAGATTGAAGACCTAACCCTAGGACTGGCATAGAAAGGGATATGTCTAGTAAGATAGACTTTGAAGCAGCTGTATACGACAGGTTTACCGCAGTAGACAAGAACAGAAGAAATTTAAGATTAATTAAATAGTGAAATAATAAACGGTTAAATAAAAGTAGAAATACAGATATGAGAAAATTGTATAGTGTGGCACCAAATCTTGGATTCTTGCTTCACCGCTGCAGTGCGTGTGCACAAAGCTGGCACAAGTTTTGGTACTGAGCATGCGCAAGAAAAACTTATGAGCGGTATATATATATATATATATATATATATATATATATATATATATATATATATATATATGGAGCAATAATTTTTCTTCCCAAAACTTTTATCTTTAGGGTAATTCAAAGTAAAACTTACAGTTGTCGCATCTTTGTGTTGATATCAATACACAATTTCAATGGTTTCGCAGATAGATTTCAAAATACAACACGTTTGTTTTTAATTTTATAACCAGTAGTATTTTACAACTTTCAATATTCAAGATTTACTGATGTTACGTTTTGAACATTTTACGATTAATATCTACAAATGTTTATTGTTGTTTAATTGCTGTGAAATCCTAATCTTCATCTGTTTAGACGAATTATCTTCAGACCATATAACATTATACTCTTCAGGTGCAGACAAGTCCGGTAAAAGAATTTATTGTCTTGTATAATGTTTTATCTATAAATACATAAAATTATATATAATTTTAAATTTACATAAGTTATATATATATATATATATATATATATATATATATATATATATATATATATATATATATTCCTGTCTAGGTGTCTTGGCAAATTATGTTTATGACCGACCCCCTCCTTCTCAACCATCTAATGACGGACCTCATCCTTCTCAACCATCTTCAACTGATGATAGAATTTGTCTGAGTTGTGGTGTTATGCATTAAGTGAGTGAATGGAAATTAGTCAATAAAAAAGAAAAATCATAGCAATTGGCATTTGACTGTTCTTTCAGTTATTGCACACTTTTGTTTACTCCAACCAGTTTCACTAAATCGTTGGCCAATATGCATTTTTGTTCACAAACCACTATGTTCGCTTGGCGGCTTCTACATAATTGATTATAAACATTCGACGTTTTATGCTAATTTTAAATAAATGCTATAAACTGGCGGGAACTGCATTAGCAATCTACCAGAAATGATGCTCTATTATCCTAAAATTACAGTATACATTGGAGTAGCTACTTTAAATCATTCCTGGTGATTAATTATAATTGTTGCCGAGCGTTGCGAGGCTTCTAATTCCGGTCGCACAACAGAAACGGGATTTGTGCTATATGGCTCTCTATCAAACTATTGGTATATATGTATATATATATATACACACACAAAGTATGTAAAGCTCAAATTGTCTGTGTGTGTGTGTGTGTGTGTGTGTGTGTGTGTGTGTGTGTGTGTGTGTGTGTGTGTGTGTGTGTGTGTGTGTGTGTGTGTGTGTGTGTGTGTGTGTGATTTCGTGTTTGGTGGCCACGTCTTTTGTCCGTTCGCAACCGAAATCAGCACGCACACTCGGCACGCGAAAAAAAAGATTTGCATAAAAAATTTAAAAAATTATGCACCGGGTCTCCTGTCCAGGAATCGACCCTCGCGTAAAATTTCTCGATGACGAAAACTTTACACGTTAAAGTTTATTCGAACACACGCCCACGCCAGTCCTGTGTAGACTGTACGTGTTGTCGTCCTTCGCAAAGCTTCGAGCAATCAACTATTTCTTGCCGATGGAACTTACTCTTCGAGCGCTTTCGCTTCTCTCCAAATTCTGTTTGCATTTGCGCCAAATCCAACATACACGTTTTCTGCAGAAATCACTAAACGGGGAGTGTGTCGATTTCTATCGAAACAAGCGCGAAGAGCAAAATTCCAATTCAGTTAGCACATCCGGGACCTCACAACAAAGATTGCATGTGACGTGTTGCACTTTCGTCAGAACGCTACAGTATTGGCTCGCAAGCCAGGCTCTTCCGCGCAGTCGCTGAGCTAACCGCACGTGAATCACACGAGGAGGAGGAACTTTTACCGGAAATTCTCCAGCGCGAGAAGAGCCTGGTCGCTTTCGAAAACGTCATAGTGACGTGGGACTCCCGATCCGGTTTCATAGCTTGCATAAGGCTAATTCGATTTCCTAAAGAGCTCGTTAATGTAATTGCGCTGATACATGAAGCAGAAAGGTAGCCCTCCGCGGAGAGCGCGTGAACACGAAATCCAGTGAAGCTGTTGATGGACAAAGTGCTGGTGAATAATGAGCGTAGGAATGGCCTACATAGGACTGGTCCACTGAACCTACACTCTCCAGCAACATTTCTTTCTACTGAACTCATCTGCAGGTTTGCGCGAATTGAAACCGACGTAGAACTGTTCACTACTCTTGCGCGTCTACTCTGACATCTATGGTCTGTGGGGGAAATGGTGTGAGAACTGCCGGTCCAGTTTCACTCAATGGTTCATGAAAACAGTGGCCTAGAGCTTGTTGACCTCTCCGCGTCATGATCAGATTGGCGTGTATTGCTACCGCAGTCTATGTGACGGTACTTTCGACTCAGCAAGCAACACTTTCGTACGATATTGGCTCTCCTCACGGTGAACTAGAAACATGTAGGCATGGGAAAACATCAGTGCAGTGGACCTATTATGTTCAGGAAGTGTAGAGTTGACTCGTAGTTGCACGTGTAGTACGTACGACTTGTTTCCATGCACGGACTCTGACTGCTACATATATACACTAACCGCGTACAATGAGTTCATTTCTCAAACTACCGCGCTGCAGATCTAGATTCGGCGGTGTGCTGGTGGCGAAACTGAATGCTGAAAAGGAGTCGTGACACTGCAGAGTATTACATGGCTGGGCTGTCTACAAACGTACTAGAAGCGAACGATGATGTCAACTACGTACTTAGTGCAAAACAAGCAAGTGCGTGAAGCGATGTCGCGTGTTCTCAACTTTCATACCTACATGCTTACCTACTAGAGTTAGCTTCATCAAGCTATGAAACCGGATCGGGGGTCCCACGTCACTATGACGTTCTCGAAAGCGACCAGGCTCTTCTCGCGCTGGAGCAATTCCGGTAAAAGCTCCTCCTCCTTGTGTGATTCACGTGCGGTTAGCTCAGCGACTGCGCGGAAGAGCCTGGCTTGCGAGGCTACTACAGTATCTTGCCCGTACGAAGGACGTAGTCTCGCGTAGCCACACCCCTTTCCGCCGCGACCTCCCCGGCGAAATGGGGTCTGGTGTACGGCCTTTGATGTCGCTGTGTGCCGCGTAGCCAGAAATCGGCTATCTAAAGACCGGATTTAGTTTCTTAAACGCTTCACTAAAGACGAGACTGGTATGCACGCAATGCAATCCTATCTCAATAGCTTCACTTGTTTCGTAGAGAACAACTCGAAGACTACAGCTAGAGTCGTTGCTGTTTGTGAAATCTGCATGTCTACAGCAGCGATTAAACGCGGCCGCGGGGACGTTGACGTCGACAGGCTTCGATTTCATGCAGCCATGATCGACGTCGTACGATCTAGCGTTGTGCGCTCGTGTCACAACGGAGACTGAATGCGAACGTACTGGATGGATGCGAACGTACTCGGTGCTGTTTGCTGTTCTTTGACGTCTAAAGCGACCGTATACAGTCCGGAGTGAGCGATATCTGGAAGGTACTTGGAGTTGCATGACGTCATCGAAACAAGATGAGTCGTCTTTCTGTGTTTGGGTAATCATTTGATGTGTTTTGTGCATTGCTTTGGTGAACACATACAGTAGCAACCAGGAAGAGAATACGTTGACAGAAATCCTGGACGTCCCAAGGTGGTACAGATTCGATGTGTTGTTTGGCAGAGCTAGAAATTACGCGTGTTTCTGCAGCGTAACTTCCAGAGTATGTGGAGCTTAGGGAGACTACTTGCATCCAACTGTTTTCTCTTGCTCAACAAGGTGATAGCATCTGGTGGTTTCATCAAACACAAAAGCACGTCGACATGTCAGACAGTTATGTTTTATTGCATGATTTATGATATGCACGCAGCTCTACATGATCTAGAATTTTAGACAGTTGTTACAACATGCAGTTATTTATTTTACTGGAAGGTCAAAGGTACAGCAGTTACCACAGTCACAACTAAGTGCACAAACATCACAACAACCACATCCTTTTCCTGCACTGTCTTCACTACCCGCAAATAGGAAATCAGCAAATAAGCACTTCCTACGACGGTTGTAAAATTTTGTCCATACTTCCTCATCGAGGATGAAACTGTCCTGTGCAGATGTCCATATACAAGCAGTGCAGTTGCTGTCAAGCCGTCCCTTCCAGCTCTCCCAGTCTCTTGGACATAATCTTCAATGAGCCATGGTGGACTCCAATGAGCAATCCACCTAATGTTGGAAATGTCAACACCCATCTCAAATGCTGTTGTAGCTATCAGAACTCTCAATGTGCTGTCTACTTTACTAATGACATCAAAATTTTTTGTTTCATCTCGACTGTGGAGGCACTCGAATACATATCAACTAGACGAAATTCTTGCAAATCAATACAATCTGATGGAAATGTAAAGTGGGATCCCAACTTTGATCTGAGCAGAAGATACAGTGAACAACAGTTGTCGTATTTAGTACAAAAGATCACCATTTTGGGGAAGGTGTTTTGCATATGCCTCAGACCTGTGGCAAGTTTAGAACTGAAGTCATCCAGTGATGTCACTGCTTGAACAGCATATCTTATGTTGTCTCTCATGGGCGAAAGCCCTACAACACTCACATTTTCCATAGACAGTCTACTCACAACATGATCATATGTGGGTTTTGTTGCTGTAGCTGACAAAGCCATGATCTGAGTCTTTTTTGGAAGTAAATTTCGAAGAGTTCCTATCATAGCGAATGCCACACGAAACTTGTCTCCCCTACATAATGACAAAGCACGAACTATTATAAACATACATATATGGAGGGTATAGTATTTTGCAACAGTGAGGCAAGTAATATATTTACTAACCATGTCTTTACACAATGGGCCTCATCAATGACAAGAGCAACAAGGTTATCTTTGTAGATCTTCTTTAAAAACATTGTTCGAAAAGTAGGATTGCCCAAAAGGTTTTCTGGGCTTATAAAAACTAATTGCACTTTGCCTGTCAAGACTTCCCCCACAGCGTTGTCATCAGTCTGAAATTCTCCTACAAATTCACACTTCAATCCTCTAGGAAGCAGTTTGGATTTCTGATCAATCATGAGTGACGTTAGAGGGCTGACACACACAACAATACTGCCACAATGACCTGCGCAGCCATAATTAATCTGGTTATTGTAACAATGTTATTACATGTAACAAGTGTATATGTACCCATCTAAGAAGAAATTAACTATGTATGTGCGTATATTTAAAGAGCGTCGTCTCACCTCTCATTCTGTCAAAGACAACAGGAAGCAAGCTGTAAATAACGGACTTGCCATAACCGGTAGGCAGTATTGCAAATGTATCAGATCTCTCGACGAAGTGTTTGATGGCCAACAATTGCTTATCTTTCAAGTCTGCAAACCCAAGCTGCTTTCGTGCATACTCAATGGCTTCGTAGATATCCGACATTTCTAGATTCTAGATGTCACACGCGACGAGTTTAGAATGAAAGGAGTGAGCCTAGCTGTCCGCGATATATCTTAATCAGTAAATTAAATATGGTCGTCTGAACCTTGCATCTTAAATTGTCAATTAATTAACTATAATTAGAAGTTGTCTAGCTCTTTTTAGTAAGAGAACAATGCACAAACACATGAGGTCATTACCCAAACAAAGGAAGCAACTCATCTTAATTAAAATTGTT
This sequence comes from Corticium candelabrum, assembly GCF_963422355.1. Classification (NCBI taxonomy): domain Eukaryota; kingdom Metazoa; phylum Porifera; class Homoscleromorpha; order Homosclerophorida; family Plakinidae; genus Corticium; species Corticium candelabrum. The sequence goes on along the minus strand of NC_085097.1, from coordinate 3,224,711 downwards.
TCGATGATGTCAGCTCCAAGCCCTAGCTTTTCTAGATACAAGATGAGTTGTTTTCCTTTGTCTTGGCCATGACCTCATGTGTTTTGTGCGTTGCTCTAGTGAACACGGTAGCAACTCGGAAGAGATCACGTTGCAAATAAGGTGCTGGACGTGCCAAAGTGAAGACTATGTGTTCATTTTTGCAGGTCAAGGTTTACAGCGACGTTGCCATAGCAGTGTGTCTAACTATATATAGATGAAAGCTTAGGACGGGCGAGCAAATAGACAGCAGCTTTTCGATTAATTACTATATTGCGTTAGTTAATTGTTAGATATACTGGTTTGACATGTCGTCGTGCTTTTTGTGCTCTACACCACTTGATACTACTACCTTGTGGACCAAGAGAAAACGGTTGGATGGACGTAGTCTCACTGATGCTCGACATACTTTAGAAGTTATGCTTCAAGAACACTCGGGCCTTCCACTGTCTTCGTACTTGCCACCTGCTGGTCCAGCTTATGTGTGTCACTACTGTCAAAAAGATTTGAAGAAACTAAGTGAACTTCATCTGCTGAAGGTTAAGGTGAGTCTTAGTTCATTTTGCATGTTGATCTACATAAAAATTAACTAAGAAAGATGGAACTATAATAAAACTGCATATGGTTGGCTCATTATAGATAAAACAACAATTGGCACACTTGCCTGTCTATGTATGTGGTACAGCTTCAAAGAGGCAACGACTTGAAGTACCTGGGGATAAAGATGGAGATGAAATGACAGGTAGCCAACCAGAAATGCTTCAACAGAGGATCCAAAAAGTGTCTCCAAAAGTAAATGTCAGAGGATGTCTGAGTCATCAAACTTGCATCTAGCTTACAAATCATTGATTGAATTCATAACTTCTAGGTGGTTGTAAAATACAAGTCTGGAATGAGAGCATACAACCTTGCTTCTCCAAGAAGAAAGCAGGCAGTAAAGAGATGTGTTCGCGGGAATTTGTTCTCAGTGAATTTTGCCACGACTTCTGCAGAAGCATGCAACACAGCCATTACGTCACTAAAGAAGAAAACTGCTAAAGAAATTAATCAGATTAGGAAACTTGGCAAGAGAAGTGTATTCATGGACAGTGAAGCTCTTTTGCACTTTTCGTGGGATAGAATTTGGTTGGAGCTGAAAAATTATACTCCCACATTGTTGCATGTGATTAGCATCTTAGTGTCTGAAAGTGCTGAGAGGTGCAAGCCCCTTGTTTGCTTCATTGCATCAACGGCCTTGAAACAGCGGTACCAGCAGTTTTCTATAGTTCAACGTGTCATCTCTCTTTTGTTGTATGGCAATGGAACTGCTAAGCAAGTATATATATATATATATATATATATATATATATATATATATATATATATATATATATATATATATATATATATATACATATACACACATATAAAAGTTGGACATTTTGCAATTTTAATATTTTTCTGTTACTAGGTGTTTTCTTGTTTGCAACCCCTAATGGTCTGCATATCACACAAAGGTACTCTTAAAATTTTGGATAGAATCAGTGACAACTTTGATTCCGAAGTGAAATCATGCTCAGAAAACTTAAAGCATCACTTTCCAGTAAGTTATAACATTAGTTTTAATTTAATTGTTTCTCTGATTTAAGTTAAATTAATCAAGGTCTTTGTTTTTATATATTAAGACAGAAATGAGGATAATTGGTGTGGCCAAGTCAAGTGAATTAGCCCAGTCTCCTTTGTCTAGCAACCAGTCAGAATACAGATTAGACACTGACAATCAAACAGACCACTGTACAGAAAACCAGACAGTTGACAAGACTGTCTCTACAGACTCTGAATTGAAAACTGAAATTTTGGAGAGTGATGGGCATTCTTCAAGAAAGTCTACATCCGACCTGGATTCACCCTCTAGTCAATTAAGTGACATTGATGTGGAAAATTGTTTACTTGAAGATGACACTGGAAGGTAAATAGATGACTGTACAGTGTGTAGTGTGTAGTGTTGTGTGGTGTGGTGTATGTGTGCGTGTGCGTGCGTGCGTGCGTGCGTGCGTGTGTGTGTGTGTGTGTGTGTGTGTGTGTGTGTGTGTGTGTGTGTGTGTGTGTATGTGTGTGTGCATTATATACATGTGTTAGGTTAAAAGTATTTTAGTTTGTGTGTGATTGCATGTGTGTAGAGAAGTCATTCAATGTCAATGGACTGGATTTAAGATTGTGGGTGATAATATTGACAAAAACGTTAGACCATCCAATCAAAGAGTTGACCATCAAACTCGATCTTATCACTATTTTCATTCCTTTGCGCTCTTGGACAGAATCGATCTGAGCATTTCATCGAATAGAGCTCCTAACACATTCAATCTAACCATTGATGATTTCTTAATAAATAGCCACGACATCATGCAGCTGGAAAGAGACTTTGAAGTACTTCTTTCCAGGTACTTGTGAAAATTGATTGTGAGCTGTTTACTGATTAATTAATACTAGGCTATACGACTATGGCAGAGTTCTTGTGAGACGAATCCCAGACTTTGAACACCAAGCAGCTGATGTAGTATGGCACATTCCATGCAAGTATCAAAAGGAGATGTCAAGTAAATCGAAGATGGTGAATAGACTGTTACATGGTTTTCTGTATAGCCAGGGCTCCAGCTGAGTATTTGTCTTTGTATTTGCTTAATTAGGTGCCATTGGAAGTGCTTCTCCACAATGAAATTTACCTGCCAGAAATGTGCAAGATACTTGGTTCGCTACAAGAATATGTCCCCTCTCGTGTAGTGAACAGTACTCTTGACGTGGGAGATAAGTCATTGTGCTTGAAAAACGTCGATTTCTTGCCTATTTTGATGGGAGGCGATCAACTTACAGCAGCCAGGGCTAGAGGGGCCAAGTCTCTAAGAAGTAGCCATGACAATGCAAAAGGTAGATTGGAAGGATTGCTGCCTGTTGTTGAAGATTGGCATGCTCGCCTCACCTTGGCAAAGGTATATTATTGGTGTTGATGGTAACCTATAGGATTAGCTATATATACAGTATTAGCTTACTTTCTATATTTGTGCAGGCTATATGGAAGCGCTTATATTGGGACGATTCTAGCAGAGACAAAGGCACTTTACACCATCTAAAACATGTGCTAAATAAGACCAGCGTGCATAAAGATCCTGGTAAAGACCTCAAGGCTGCTGAGGACTTTTTTACCCTTGCATGGGAAGCTCATGTGGTGTCAGCAGCACAGTCTGTAAAATCAACACAAGGGAAGAAGAGACCTTAGCACCCTTATGCAGAAAAGTCATGGATTCTTTTGTGTTGCTGTCATCCTTACTAGCACAGAGGTAAGGCACGGTAGCTATAGAGTCGATCTACAAGTTGTAGTACAATGAAATATATTATTATTATTATTTATCTATTATACAGGGAACATTCTACTGCTTTCGATGCAGTCCATGTTGATGCACTTGACATCCTGAATCTTGGCCTCATCTACAAGGGTTTTCATGACGCAGTCAAAGAGGGGGATGGTGATAGAGTGATACGATACTGGAAAGTGCTCATGGTGCTATTTAAAGAAACCGGTAAACGAAATTATAGCAAGGAGGCATTTCTGCTAATCCTCCAACTTCACTCGTTATCTGAAAGAGCAGCCACAGAAGTAAAATGGAGCCGGTTTGTAAATAGAAGGGGCCAAATTGGATGCAACATACCTTGCGATTTGGCGATGGAACACCTAAACAGACGGCTGAAGGGTATCATCCGTAATATGGGAGCTAATGTTGTCCCTTCAGCATTAGCTCGTGCAGCAAAATCAATAGGTAGTGTAGACTGTGTGTGCGACTTGTTCGAACAGTCGGTTATGGCTCAGTAGACATCTAGCAAACACACCATCGCTCAAGACAGTAAAGACTTTCAGCTAGTGCTGGAAATATTAAATGAAAAAAATATTCAAGGAAGAGATTGGAAGGCATCATAGCCGCTTTCGATACTCATGCACCCTCCTGGAACAAAGCAGGAAAGAAACTCTTTGCACATGGCTACAGAAGTTGCTGCAAGAGCACATTGGTTTCGTACCTGAGGATGATGACAATGATGATGATGATGATGATGATGATGTAGATGTACATTTTAATGACACCGAGTGAACCTAAAGTATTATTGTTATTATGTGCTATGTATTGTAAACATGAAAACTCTAGACTAGCTATGTATGGACTACCATATATGAGCTGTACGTATATCTATGAATTAATACATGATGATCATGCAGTATACGCATGCAGTGTTGATCGTCACGTAAAGGTCACTCAGGGCCAGGCAGATATCATATAACGTCAGTAGTAGAGACTTGCGTGTTCCACAGATTGACATGCAGTGTCAGAAGTGAAGTCTGCAACCCAAGCTGCTTCCGTTCATACTACTCCAATCACAACGTGGTCTCTTCCTGGTTGCTACTGTATGTGTTCACCAAAACAATGCACAAAACACATCAAATGATTACCCAAACACAGAAAGACGACTCATCTTGTTTCGATGACGTCATGCAACTCCAAGCCCTTCCAGATATCGCTCACTCCGGACTGTATGCGGTCGCTTTAGACGTCAAAAAACAGCAAACAGCACCGAGTACGTTCGCATCCATCCAGTACGTTCGCATTCAGTCTCCGTTGTGACACGAGCGCACAACGCTAGATCGTACGACGTCGATCATGGCTGCATG
>NC_085097.1:3160000-3210000 GCF_963422355.1 Corticium candelabrum | reverse complement strand
TTTGGTACTGAGCATGCGCAAGGGAAAGCTTATGTGCAGCATATATTGTGCAATGAGCTGCGATCGAAAACTATAGCAACAATTTTTTTCCGCTCAGTTTTCCTCTTTTAGTTGTAATCGTATAAAACTTTTAGTTATTGCTTGTTTTTGTTGATATCAATAGGCCATTTAAACGTGTTCGCAGTTAAATTAATAATACAACACGTTTGTTTTGTAATTTTATGATCACTAGTATTTTACAACTTTCGATATTTAAGACTTGCTATTGTTTCGTTATATATATTTTAGAATAATATCTGCAAATGTTTGTTGTTTTTAATTGCTGTGAAACTCTAATCTTCAACTCTAAACGTGTCATTTCTGTTGGGTACCGAATACATTCCTGTAAATTAGGGCACCAACCATATCCCAACTTGGCCACCTCTAGTCACCCGGTACAGTATCCCTCTTACAATCATCTCATCTAAATGAAAATGACTGATTTTAAAAAATTGAATTTCGTAAAGTACAATTAACTATGCTAGCCGTACCGTGCCGTCATCAAAATAATCTAATACCCACGTATAGCCAGACATTAAATTGCATGTATACGTATATGTATGGATATGTATACTATAACCAAAGTGTGGCATTTGTGGCTCAATCGTGAAAGACTGTTATTAAGTGAGTGAATCACAAGTTACAGTGCAAATTTCCTGAAGTAAACAACTAGTAATCACACCTATTTCCATCTACCAAATCACGAGTATAAATGGGTAACTGATCTTTGACTGGGCACGGAAGCACTACTGACCATGACTTTTGTACAGTAGTTCGGTGTCCTTATCTCAGTTAAATTTGAAAGCACTTGGCCTTACTTGAGGAGATTGCCAGTGCAAGGCCAGAATGTCTTATGAACTGAGAGTGCGTGACATAAAAAGGCAGATCCTGATACATTGCTGTGTTTCTACCACAATCAGAGGTGCGTAAACTTTAAAATATTAATGCTCAAAAAGGACAACTCATCTGGCACTGCATGAATTACGGAATGAAAGTACAGGTAAGCTAAAGCATAAGCTTATACACGAATTTAATGTTGTTTTAATCATACCTCTATTACGTAACAAGTCAAATATAAAGATATAGAAATGAGACGCACACGTATATAATTTACATGCACACAGTGTAATAATTCGTATACCTGTGACATGCAGGAATTCAGGCCTTCTTGAGATAAAACTCCAAGGCCAGGCTTAGACCTCTTTACCAAGTGGTTTCAGTAAACTGATTTAATTTAATGACCAACCTGTTTACACCTGCAGGTATATCCTAAATCAATATTCTAGACAGATTTCCTAAATTCGTTTTGTAGTTAGGTTTACTAAATTTGGTTTAACTATAGATAGATAGAATATCTATTAGATATTCAATTCTCTAGTAAAATGAAATTCGATAGATAAGGCAAACTACATAAAATGTCAACTAAACTCAAACCTAAACTCTAACTTAAGAAACTAATGTGGGCGTGCCTGGACACGCCCGAGTTCATCATCTAAAATGGAACCACCTTGAACAATGTTCAGTTTCTCATCATCACACGAGCATTTAGTTCCTGCAGTGTAACGGAAAACCGACGTCTCCAGTAGGCCTTGAAGTCAGCAGAGTCGTTGTTTCCTTCTTTATCTTTGGACTTGAGCGATAAAGTGTTCAGCAGACGCTCAGTGGAAACTCCCCAGATGTCAAAGTGCTCAAACACTGCAGATACGCATTTTGGTGCACTACCTCCTGGAACAATCTCGTTGTCATATTTAGCATTTTTCATTTCTACTATTTTCTTTGCAACAAATCCACTCAAGTTGACGCATTTTTTGATGACCACTTTACTCCAGGGATGGGCAAGTGAAATTTCCATCTCCTGATCAGACAAAATACCGGTGTCGCATATGAGAATATCAAGTCTACCCTTACTGTTCAGATATCTATGTTTTGGTTCTTTCTTGTGGAGAACGGCCAGCTCTTTCAAGCATTCCGACCATGAGCTTACAATTGAGTCATGAGCCCAAACAGAACCTCCTCCGTGTTTACATGTCATGAGATGATACCCAAAAGAGTCAAGGTGTGTCGCACAATCGCACTTATCTTGCATTCTCTGAAAAGGAAGGTGAAGTCCTAAACGTAAACAAGCTGCTAGGCGAAATTCGGCGGGTTTGGGTGCAAGCTCGTTTAACGTTGGGATTGCTTGTAAGAAGGCACCAGCTCCCTTTCCACTGACTGATCCAAGTCTGGCTAAAACTTCATGTGAGTTTTCTGTTCCTAACAGAAGATTGCAATCATGATCAGCCATTGTGCACGTGAAACGGTGTTGTAACATTTCCGGATGTTTAAGAATTTGACTTAGAGATTTTTCACTTAATAAGAATTTCTCTGGCATTTGTTCTTGTATAGTAGCCCCCGCTAGTGACAGATGGTGATAGAGAGAGAGAGATCCTTCAAAAGACTGTCTTTCGAACAAGTTGTCAATCAACTCATGAGAGTTCAACTGCAAAGGCAGTTCCCGGGAGGTGTGAGCCCAAGCTGCTAGAAATGCCATGGAAGCGACTGATTGCATCCTGGAGAGACCAAACCCTTCGTGTCTAATAGGCAAACAAATCTGAAACCATGAATCGCGGTCTGATACATCTAAGCCCATGACTGAAGAAAAAGTTTGATATGTCGGTCATCATGTATCAAAGCAACTTTATTAAGTTGTTCCGGTATGGTAGTTCTACTCACATGGTTGAGACTAGGAACGTGACAGTGCCTGAGTAACAGTAAAGAACTCTGTGGATCGTCCAATTCTAGTAGTTTTGAACATAGTTCAGTACCAGACTTCGCCTTGTCTATGCAACATGCAGAGACGTAATCTGGTCTCTCAATTGAGGTTCCGAGTATGTCAATGCCAGAAATGTAGATGGCAATGTCAACACACCACTCATCTGGATAAGCCATTGCATATGCTTCACATTTCTGCTTAGTTTTTTAGAGACGAGCAGACCTGTTGACTCAAACTGACGTTGTAAGTCTTGGAAGGCATTCAGGTCCGTGACCCTTCTGGCCATTTCAATTTTAAATTTTAAATTTTTTAATTTTAATTTAAATTTTCAATTTTTGTCAAATTTTTTTAATTATCTTGCTGAAAAAATTTAACTCGGCAAGCAAATTTTATTTTTCATTTTTGATTTTCATTCTTTATGTTTCTTTTTTCGTTGTTCTATTTTCAAGTTTCTATCTTTGATTATATTTGGTTGAGTTGAATGTCACAAGAATTGAACGCAGCAAGAATGAAAATTGAACGCAGCAAAAACCAAAATCAAACGCAGCAAAAACAAAAATTGAACGCAGCAAGAACGAAAATTGAACGCAGCAAGAACGCAAAATGAAACAGCCTTGTGCGAATTACGCAGCGGGAGTCTGGTGGAACGCGTGCCCTAGTCATAACTCAACGCAGTATGGAGTTGTTTTTCATTCCAACGCGTGCTGCTGATTGGAAGGGGCGGAGTGAATCTTTGACGACTTCCGTCCTATGACGATCTCTTGCAATCTCGCTCTAACGAGAAGGGAATCTCCCACTCCCCCAAAAATAATCAATCTCAGGTGCGATCAGCCATTGCTGATGAGCACAGTACATATGCATGGTATATGAATTTATCTATTATCACATATAGCAACAATCTAGCTAAATCTAAAACTCAACAAAATTTAGTAGCTATGCTAAAGTCGTTCAAACTCAACTAGGCTTAATTAATTAACTACCATGCACTTTATGAGTACACACAGCAACTAGAAACAAAGATGCGCGGTTTGCTGTTCTACACACGCGCGCCTACGTGCAATTCAATCAATTCGCTCAATCGATCACCTCGGGAGAATCTTGAGCTTCTGTCCTTGCGGATGGCTCTCTTGTCACTGCAGATCTAGACCTGCGTAAGCCGGACGACTGGCCAAGTACCTCCGGTAGCTCAGACTCGGTTGACTCTGCGCCGTCACCGTCGCTGTGAACGAGGCTACTACCCACTAGATCACTTACTTGCTTGCCCAGCTCTGTCAATTCGTCCAAGCTACGGAGAGTTACGCAGAGTGGACCGTCATCCCATGTTGTATTGCAGAGAGGGCAACGTCGGCCACTTGTGACTTGCCACCGCTCTAAACACCGCTGACACTCAATCCACTGCCGACAGCAGGTTGTGATGTTTGCCGGAGGTCTTGTAAAGAGGTGGCATATTTCACACTGAAGAACCTTCGCTGTCGTTTCTGCCAGTCTTCTCGACCGCTCAGAACGTCGTCTTGGTCGCTCTTGTGCATCGATCAAACGATCCATTTTGTCCTCTACGTTCTCCAAACGATTGTGCAGTCGATCCAGACTGGTCTCTACGCCACTTAGCTGCGTCTGTACATCGTCTATTTCGCCTTCCAGTTTCAACCAGCCGGCGTTACTTGTGGCTGTCAAGTTGGAGATGCCCATAGACGTTGTTTTTCTTGGACTTTCAACTTCTACGGGCGGTGTTGATGCAGGCCTCTCTCTGCTGCCGAGAATGGGTGTGTTGGCTCGCGCCGACTCCATATATCTTTGCATGGTCTCCAGCTCGGAATGCAGGACTGCTGCTACTTTTCGTGCAGGAGATTTCCAAAATTGAGCATCTAATAGATAACATGGAGTATAGTTACAAATACTTGGTACCGCATACGTATGCCCGTGTGTGTCTGCGTGTGATAGTGCATGTGCGTGTACGTATATCTACGTACGGTATACAATATATATACATACAGACTCGATAGTGAGTACAATCTATGTCAGGGAGTATGTTTATACCTCTTGTTCCCTCGTCATCCTGGAATGATACAGCTCAGCTGTCCACCAGAATGATTCTGTCGTCTGCTGGAATGAGCTCCACAAATCGCATTTGCACCAAGTCCGTCATGGCCGACAGACAAATTTCTGACTCCGCGATGCGGATAAATGTCGAAGACCTCGCCTCTTCCAGTTGGAGCTTGTTGTTCACTACTTCTAGGAGGAAAAGGTCCACATTTTTCTTAATGTATCTGCTAGTCGCGATCCTCTGCTTTCGGCTGCTCGGTGCAACCGACCTAAACGCGGACCACGAAGAGCGCGACGACTCAGTCGAATACGGAACTGCAGGTGTCCATAATGTTTCAGGAGCAGGCGTTGATGTATACGTCCATGAAGTTGCACGAGCAGGCGTTGATGCAATAGCTACAGATGATCTAGACGTCGTCCGTTCGCTGGCAAATCCTAGTACTGGATTGCGAATTTCAGACGCGGACGCAGCAGTGGATAGATTGCCAATAGGATCGCCATGCAGCTTGTACATTTGTCCAGCAGTCAACTCGTCAAAGAGACCGTCAGACCCGGGAAATATTGCCGAGCCGACATCTGTCTCCAGGTAGATGGCATTTACCTGCAGCGCAGGCAAGAAATAAAACTCCTACATCGATCGATATACTATCGATATACTATTGTCAACCACGCACGGCCTATAGTGAAACTAGTCTAGTTTGGTACATGCAGCTCTAGCAACACCATGAATGCAGTCTAGACATCTAGAGTCTACATACCTTGAACAGTTGTGACAATCGGTCACAAGTCACATCTGCCACCTTCAGTGCCAGTTCTCGGTCACCAGTGAAAACCGTTATTAGGTCGCCACGTCCAGCCATGTTCACAGAATCGTTCGAATGCACAACGGTGTCTGCACCAACCGCATATATACAGTAGACATCGACGATCGACACACCTCTCTAGGTATGTGAAGCGTAGGCCTCACACTCAGTCTTCGCAGGAGTTCATATTTCGTTCCTGACGACGACCAGCAATTCCTAGGCAAACTCTCTGGCGGGTGACCTCCACAAGAGTGAAAACGTGAGAGTTCCTGGTACTTGATCTACGAATCCACATTCACGTCTCACTTGCAACTGGTCACCTATTGCGTATACAGTGCTCTCCTGAATCGTATATCTGCTCTCTCCTGCATCGTGGAACCGAACAGTTCGAAGCTCCTAGGGTTAGCGAGCTGCTAAAGACAGGAAACGCCCAACCGCTGCTAATTAGCGGTCAGCGGGGAATACCCTCCGCACCACAAACAAACACACGTCCCAACCGTCCAACTCCATGATCTACGTTTGGGTAAATTGCGTAGTCGTAAATCCATGGACGAAGACGAGATTCGAGATATGGAGCACAATGGATCTACATACCGTGAAATAAGACAACTGCTTCAAAGAAGGCACCACAGAAACAGGGGATATTCAGAGAGAACTATGCGAAGGTTCTGCTGCGATCGTGACATCCGTTATCTATCAGGCTTGACAGAAAGAGACCTAAGAGAAGTTGTTGAACGTGCTGTTAGAGAGGTATGGGCATATATATGCAACAGAGCTGCAGTATCATTACTGCACATCTCCTCTAGCTCCGCTCTCGCTCTCGCTCTCTCTCATCTCTAGATATATACATACATGCATGCACGTTTATAGGTGGGACCGGCATATAGTCGAAAACTCATGAAGGGAAATTTGCAAGCACAGAACGTCAGAGTCAGTTGCAGACGTGTTGGAGATGCTTTGAGGTTTGTCGCTCCCGCTTATCATAGGAGAAGGCAACACACTACATTCCGTCAAATGAATCTAATTTCATACTATGCAGAATACTGTGGCTATAAGATACACAAAGATCAAAATGAGAAATTGGTTATGTACGGTGCAACTCATGTCCTTGCTGTTGATGGCTACAGTGGATATATTTTCGGATTAATTACCATGCCATTGAAAAACAATCTAATTATTTACGATATGTTGTTCCGACCTATACTGGTAAACTTTGGACTTTTGGATCAAGTTCGCGTGTATCATGGCACTGAATTCTATCTCTTGCTTTACGCTCAAGAACACCTTCATCATCTACGTAGAAATCAAAGGAGAGCGCCTCACGTGCAGGAGCGGTCTAGAGAAGTATGCAGTCCAAATAGTAGCTGATAAGCTTGCTAACAAACTTGACGATCTAGATATTGTCTTCTGTGACAGAATCACCCTGCTGAAAGAATCTTGGTAGAGATAAATCAGCGAGTAAACTATCCACTCAAAGCAGCTCTTAATGCCCTAGTAGAAGTTGATCAACTTGACATGGACGACGGTGTTGTGACGTTTTCCTTTTCTTGAATAACTATGAGAGTATGTCAAGTGGGAATAGAACGTTGTGTGCATGCCTGGAAAAATCATCCCATTCCTCGTAAGCTAATTAGTTGTGGTCTATATAAGTCGGATTTTTTCCATACGTGCATTTTTCGTAGGAAGAGGTACTCCAGCAGAGTTAATTCGAGCGCCGCAAGCCATGAGAATACCTGCCAATGCCATTCCAACTCTACGTGATGCCGTTCTGTTTTACGAAGGGGAAGGCGGGGCTTTGAGCAGGGTTGGTCAATTTGGCAGGGACCCAGCAGAAGGATATCCAGCTCCACAACTTGCGAGAAAGAATGCCTTTATGCAGCGATACAGAGATTTAGGTAGCATCCTTGCCGACGCAACACATGGTTTGTGGCAACCTGTACATAACGCTTGGCGGTACTTTCACTACCTAGCCAGAACAATGTAGAGTTGCGTTAGACTTAAATTTACAAAGTGTCATATTCTATGGCTAGTATAGGCGATTTCGAAAAACACCTTACGTATTTTAGAATAATGAAGGCGTGTTGTCACCAATACATCCTGGAGTTGGACGGTTGGGACGTGTGTTTGTTTGTGGTGCGGAGGGTATTCCCCGCTGACCGCTAATTAGCAGCGGTTGGGCGTTTCCTGTCTTTAGCAGTTCGCTAACCCTAGGAGCTTCGAACTGTTCGGTTCTACGATGCAGGAGAGAGCAGATATACGATGCAGGAGAGAGCAGATATACGATGCAGGAGAGCACTGTATACGCAATAGGTGACCACTTGCAAGTGAGACGTGAATGTGTATACGCAATAGGTGACCACTTGCAAGTGAGACGTGAATGTGTATACGCAATAGGTGACCACTTGCAAGTGAGACGTGAATGTGTATACGCAATAGGTGACCACTTGCAAGTGAGACGTGAATGTGTATACGCAATAGGTGACCACTTGCAAGTGAGACGTGAATGTGGATTCGTAGACCAAGTACCAGAAACTCTCACGTTTTCACTCCTGTGGAGGTCAGCCGCCAGAGAGTTTGCCTAGAAATTGCTGGTCGTCGTCAGGAACGAAATATGAACTCCTGCGAAGACTGAGTGTGAGGCCTACGCTTCACATACCTAGGGTGGTGTGTCGATCGCCGATGTCTACTGTATATATGCGGTTGGTGCAGACACCGTTGTGCATTCGAACGATTCTGTGAACATGTCTGGACGTGGCGACCTAATAACAGTTTTCACTGGTGACCGAGAACTGGCACTGAAGGTGGCAGATGTGACTTGTGACCGATTGTCACAACTGTTCAAGGTATTTAGACTCTAGATGTCTAGACTGCATTCACGGTGTTGCTAGAGCTGTATGTACCAAACTAGACTAGTTTCACTATAGGCCTTGAATGGTTGACAATAGTTTATCGATAGTATATCGATCGATGTAGGAGTTTTATTTCTTGCCTGCGCTGTAGGTGAATGCCATCTACCTGGAGACAGATGTCGGCTCGACAATATTTCCCGGGTCTGACTGTCTCTTTGACGAGTTGACTGCTGGACAAATGTAAAAGCTGCATGGCGATCCTTTTGGCAGTCTATCCACTGCTGCGCCCGCGTCTGAAATTCGCAATCCAGTACTAGGATTTGCCAGCGAACGGACGACGTCTAGATCATCTGTAGCTATTAAATCACCGCCTGCTCGTGCAACTTCATGGACACCTGCAGTACCGTATTCGGCTGAGTCGTCGCGCTCTTCGTTGTCCGCGTTTAGGTCGGTTGTACCGAGCAGCCGAAAGCAGAGGATCGTGACTAGCAGATACATTAAGAAAAATGTGGACCTTTGCCTCCTAGAAGTAGTGAACAACATGCTCCAACTGAGAGAGGCGAGGTCTTCGACATTTATCCACATCGCGGAGTCAGAAATTTGTCTGTCGGCCATGACGGACTTGGTGCAAATGCGATTTGAGGAGCTCATTCCAGCAGACGACAGAATCATTCTGGTGGACAGCCGAACTGTACAATTCCAGGGTGACGAGGGAACAAGAGGTATAAACATGCTCACTGACATAGATTGCACTCACGATCGTTTTTGTATGTATATATATATATATTGTATACCGTACGTAGATATACGTACACGCACATGCACTATCACATGCAGACACACACGGGCATACGTATACGGTACCAAGTATTTGTAACTATACTCCATGTTATCTATTAGATGCCAAACTTTGGAAATCTCCTGCACGAAAAGTAGCAGCAGTCCTGCATTCCGACCTGGAGACCATGCGAAGATATATGGAGTCGGCGCGAGCCAACACACCCATTCTCGGCAGCAGAAAGAGGCCTGCATCAACACCGTCCGTAGAAGTTGAAAAACCAAGAAAGACAACGTCTATGGGTATCTCCGACTTGACAGCCACCAGTAACGCCGGCTGGTTGAAACTGGAAGGCGAAATAGACGATGTACAGACGCAGCTAAGTGGCGTAGAGACCAGTCTGGATCGACTGCACTATCGTTTGGAGAACGTAGAGGACAAAATGGATCGTTTTTGATTTAGCTAGATTGTTGCTATATGTGGTAATAGATAAATTCATATACCATGCATATGTACTGTGCTCATCAGCAATGGCTGATCGCACCTGAGATTGATAATTTTTTGGGGAAGTGAGAGATTCCCTTCTCGTTAGAGCGGAGATTGCAAGAGATCGTCATAGGGCGGAAGTCGTCGAAGATTCACTCCGCCCCTTCGAATCAGCAGCACGCGTTGGAATGAAAAACAACTCCATACTGCGTTGAGGTATGACTAGGGCACGCGTTCCACCAGACTCCCTACTGCGTATTTCGCACAAGGCTGTTTCATTTTGCGTTCTGGCTGCGTTCAATTTTCGTTCTTGCTGCGTTCAATTCTTGTGACGATCAACTCAACCAAATATAATCAAAGATAGAAACTTGAAAATAGAACAACGAAGAATGAAAAATAAAAAATGAAAAAATGAAAATAAAAAGTAAAAATTTGCTTGCCGAGTTAAATTTTTTCATCAAAATAATTAAAAACATTTAACAAAAAATTAGAAATTGAAAAATAGAAAATAAAAATTTAAAATTTAAAAATTGAAAATTGAAATTTGAAAATTAAAAATTGAAATGACCGGAAGAGTCACGGACCCATTCACAGTTTCTTCAGGCGAACCAATCAAGAAGACGTCATCCAAATAGGCCAGAGTTTGAACTCGAGGATGTTGCTTCTGCACCTTAGAGAGTAATGGTTGCATAGTGATGGAAAACAAAGAAGGGCGCAAAGGGTCTTCTTGATGGATTCCTTCTTGCGACTGGAGGATGACAGTACTATGGCTCTTAGTATAGACAAGTGAGCTGACATGACCATACATGTTAAAAGCATGTGGATACACGTCCGGAAAATGACTGCATACTTTCTGTAACATGTGTTGTCGACTAATCGAATTGAAAGCATTCTTAATGTCTGATTTTAAGATTACCCAATCTGGGTGTTGCTCAATCAAAGCTTGAGCTTGATGAACTATAAGCTCAACTCCACCTTCAGTAGCCACGCCATGTTGAATAGGACAGAAGAAAGAATGGAATTCTGGCTGTTTTTCTGAGCAGATGACCTTAGCTGTAATTCTTCTAAAAACTTCCCCAATGGCTATTGGGCGCACATCATCGAATCCTTTCGTTAACGCAACCAGACGAGAAGCTGAGAAAAGAGAGATGGCTTCTTCAGGAAGTGAGCCAGATGCAATATCACTGCATAGAAAGTGAAGATAATCACTGATTTGATGATCAGCCATCAGGGCACGTAAATGCTCATATCTCCATCCAGATGGACCGCCTCCAGAACCACGGGGGGCAGATCTAATCATCCGAGCAAGAGAATGCTGATTCAGATTCAAGCCTTAATCTGATTTTGGAACCTCATAGTCAGGAACTTGCCACTGAATTGGGTGTCTAGAAGCAACTCAATTCAGCGACAACTTGTCAACAATAGCTTGTGTAGCTGCAGCTAGACCTTTGCTGCATAGAATTCTAGCTGCACGAGACAACTCACCACTACGTATGAGACGAAGAGCAGAATTTCTTTGATGGTATTTTGGCGTTTTAGATTCGTTTCTTGATCTAGGATCTTTCAACTGCAGTAGTTCTTCCCAACGATACTCCATACATTTTGACACAAATTGCGAATTCCCTGACATCCTGCTCTCCCACCACGCTTAGGAGGGGTAAGAACCATCCTTGCAACAAGCATCAAAAGCTTTCATGCTACAGCATCAGATGAATCAGAAGCAATTCTCTCAAGAGGAATGGCACAACATTTATGAAAAACTGATACTGCAACGTTGGAAACTCGAGACACAGTACAAGGTATTGTAGAAGAAAGAATGTCATTGACCGTCACGCTTTCAATGAGAGACCATGCTCTGGCATCCAAGGGCTCTGAAAGTGAGTTTGAAATATAACTGAGGTATTGCTGGGTTTCCCACTCAAGGAACAACTGTCTGTATTTTCCTTTGCTCAGAGTGCTAAAGAAGATGATAAAGACAAAGAAGAACCGACTTGACCGCGACATTGACTTTCACACATATTATTGGTTCAGGAATCCACGGAAGGCGGGACCCTTTCTGGATTTTCGTAAGGTGACGATGAATGAGAGATCTTGCACTCAGGAGTATGTCTAAGAAGACGATGAAACCATAAATGGCAGTATGGGCATTGGGGTAAGTCATACACAGCTACGAACTGTCGAGACATCCCACCTGCGGCATGACGCTGACGAAAATGATGCAAGGTCCATGTGACAGCTCCTTGGTACTCACAACCATCCGCAGGCCTTCGACAGACTTCGATTGACTTTGACGCACGGCAAACGTCGAAGTCATGATTTGAAAATTGCTAGACAAGCGTCACAACTATCCAGCAACGACTTATTGCCAAGTAGGCAACAAAGAAACTTTCCACACCCGAAAAGATGAAGGGTGGAATGCGTCAAGAAAGAGAAAACAGTAAAACGACAGGCGTCGTTTACCACGTGGCAGACACCTTGACATATCGGGGATGTATATATTTATACAGGTAGCCCTATCAGCCTAAGGCTGGTCTTCCTAGGGGACCTGTCATAACAGAATATACAGAGTATATACATTTATAAAAGTTAAGAATATACTAGAGTTCAAGATCTAAAGTAGCGTCTTCTAAAGATAGATGAAGATGGTGCATGACGAAGGACAGAAGACAAATTATTCCATAATTGGGCGCCTCTGTAAGAGAAACTTTTTTTCAAACATTCACTTTGCGGTCTTGGTATGTAACAATTGTCCTGGTGTATGTGACTTCTAACTCCCACTTCTTTATTTGATTTTGAGATGGTTAATAGTGAAGAAGGTGCATGTTTTTTATGATCTTGAAAGCCATTTTACTAGCTTAAAAGTCTCGTCTTTCTTGTAGACGTCTCCAATGCAAGTCTTCAAGTAGGAGTGTGATTTTGGAGCCAAAATTGGCGTCGAATTTCAATCTCACAAAGTATTGAAAACTTTATCTATCTTTTTTTAGGTTTGCTGAGGCAGTATCCCATATCTCATTGCAATATTCCAGAAGAGGAAGTAATTTCTCTCCAACAAAACGCTGTCTGAGATCTTTCGGAAGTGAGCTTTTCACCCGACGAAAGCCTCTCAGAAGTGTGTACGCTTTTGAGCACACCCAGTCAGTATGGTTGCCCCATTGCACCTGATCATCAACCATAACTCCAAGGTATTTTCAACACTTTGATCTTCTAAGTTTCTGCCCAGAGAGAGTCACTTCCACATGGGATACTTCCTTTTCTCTGGACTGTCTGGAGATAATGAGTAGTTTATACCATTTTGCCGGATTCATACCATTGGATGACAGTAGCTCGCGTACGTAAAGATGACTGCCCACCGCAGTTTCATGTTTGTCACCTACTATTTTGTTGGTACTATAATTGGCTCGAGGATAAAACCGTCATCAGAGAAATCAGCAGCTGCGTACCGCATTCACCCAGATTTATATGCATGCTGAATTGGAAAACTCAGAGACAAGTTCTGTTGTCCTGACACGACGAAAGAGCAGCCAGATCTGTATGGCAGTAATAATCATTGTAAGAATGTTGCGTCATTGCAAAAATATTTGCGCGGATGTCTCGCATATCCGGGATGCGCAAATCCACAGTGTAAACCGTCGCCATCTGGAACTGGTTTTGTTTACTAACATGGAGAGTGTATGCTCTAGATATATCAACTCTTGTTTGCGTTGCTTTGGCCATGCAAAATTTGGCCTTGGCACTACATGCAGCGCAAAGCGCCACACGCGCACAGCTGTTAACTACGTGTATGTCGATTTTGGACATAACCGTCAGTGGCGTAGAAAGATGTTCACGAGAAGGAGACTGTACCGCTGATGTCAGGCTTCACCAGTATGCAAAAACTACCTCGATTGCCAGACCGTAAACAGATTTACAAAAGTTAGTAGCACAAATAAATTTCAATATGCAAGGGGCTGCATCTAATCCAAACCCTTTCTCCGTTCCCACTCCTGTTTAACGTTCGCTTTGGTGCAAGTTCGCTTGTTAAAGTTTCAGTTTAGATTCATGTGCACCGTAACAGTTGCTACCCTAATTCGGTATTGCTGTTTCAAATCCAATGTAATTACAAGTGTGTTCAAATGTTTAGTGATTCTCTCACACTACAAAACTATTAGATAAGTAACTGTATCTACACTACAACATCCATAGTTGTACAAGTTGCGAAACGAAAATGGTGATTCAGACAGCTTTTACTGCATATCAAGTCGTACATATTGTAATATCAAAAACAGTTTCGCATGATGCGTTACAGAGTTGAGAACATCACATTAGTTTTTACTTACATAACAGCGTCACGTAGTACAAACAATTGCTTACTTTAGCTAATGCAATTTGTCCCAATCAATGCATAGTATAGCGCTTACACTGGTAATTTCTAACTGAGACATACATGTTCATAACGCCACGTGTGTTGTCATTCAAGCTGCTTCTAATCATTACCTACAGCGGGAATTATGACGCTAGGCACAAACTTAGTAAGTTTTGTGTATACACCGTGTCCTGCAACGCAAGCCGCGGAAAATCCAAAGCTGATTATTCCGCAAAGAAAAAACCGGTTGGTATTGACATCCTGACACATCATGGGGCCTCCGCTATCTCCGTAACAAGCATCCTCCTTATTGCCTCGAGCACATAACATGCTGTCTGTAAGCTTTCTGTACCCTAGGAGTCGATCGCACTGTGAATTATTTTGTATAGTAACTGTAGCCTCTCTCAAAACTGGGGATAATGCAAGGTGAGATGAACTGTATCTTCCCCATCCAATAACAATAACTCTGCGACCAACGTGGACATTTGATGAGTTTTGGTAGTAAATGGGGTCCTGATACAAACAGATTGGTCGAACAAACCTGTTGAAGGTAACATTTTTGTCTAGACGCAGCAAAGCAAAATCATTGTCCAACATGAATGGATTATATCGTTTCATTATTGCTGTGCTGACATTTGCTGTGTAAGTCTGTTCGTGTGGATTTTTTAGATACAAATATTGTTTGCCAAGTTGAACTCTCACTATTTCTTTAGAAGTTCGTCGTTCGTTGTAAATACAATGAGCTGCCGTAACGATCCATCGGTTGTTAATAAGAGTACCTCCACAAGAGAATTGCCAAATTGAAGAAGAATTCAATTTATAAATGGCCACCATCCATGGCCACGCACCATATGCCGATTTATCTCCTCCATATATTCGAGGATGAAACCCAGGAAATCCAGAGACACCACACTGTTCTCTTATTGGCTCTGTCATGCACAAGCTCCAGTTAGACAACATTTTAATTAATTGTAAATCTAAAGTAAATTCGTTCTTACGTGAAACGATGCTTAACGTAAAGTAACGAAACAAGCGGAACGATCTGACCACGAAGACGTGTCTGTCACTAGGTGGAGACGCCAGTGCGTGTAGCTCCACTTCATTAACATCCGATCCTATTCCAAAAGCGAATACTTCTATTGCGTTCTTTTTCAACTCTTCGACGGTAGCCGCAATGCTTGGACCCATGTTCCTGTAACCGTCGGTTACTAAAATCACAATTCGCTTTGTATATGTCATTGATCTCCCAGATATCTTGAACATTTCTATTGCACGTAAAAGTGCTTGACCAGTATTAGTACCTCCACCGTTCTTATAAACAAACTTGCTAACCGCCAGATTGAAATCGCCAATACGGTCAGTCAGATTTGATATAACGTGTATGTTATAGCCAAATGCAATAGCTCCTACATTCGTAGGCAATGGCGAAACGGTAGAATGTCGAGCAAACGTAATTGGAAACGGTTTCAAGGATTTATCAAATTGTCGTCGAGTAATGCTTGCTGACGTGCCCATCACAAAAATAAGATCTAACGCAACGTTTATCCCTCCATCGGTGAGCGCAATTACCTTTGTTTCGATCTGGGCCATGGTTTGAGCGGTAGCTGTAAATGTGATTAAACGGTTAAAGAAATTATCTTGAAATGATAAATTTAAATAACTCAAATTTTTGAGAGTAGTAGAAACGGTTGCAATCAACGCAACTGCCATCGTTTAGCCTCAAAGCATTTATTTTTGTAGCACTACTAACAACTATCCGAAAGCCTGAATAATACATTGCAAAATCATTAACTGTAATTGGGTAAAATTGCAATTAGAGTTGATACGTAAACTGTATCGACCCTGTTTGAGTAAAATATACCTAATGCTTAGACTCGGCAACTTCAAATTTTTCATGAAAAAATTTCAGCAGAAACCGCTTTTCAATTACTTTGACAATTTGAATCTACATTTTTTGGAGTTGCACAAAACGATTTACTTTCCAAGACATTAATATCGTTGTCTAAAATATTAAACTTAAATTTATATGTTGAAAGTTACTTACAAAATACAAGCAACTCAAACCTAAATATGATTAATCATACACGTCAACACGCTGTCCACTTGAAATATTAGCTTTGATTAAGTTATTTATTTACATTCAATCTTATCATATAAAAAACTTTATGAGTAAGCAACTGATGACCTACTTTATAGCTAGCTATCTGAAAATTTTATGTCACAAATGAGTTTAAATAAATAAATATTTTAAAAAGTTGAATTAATAATTAGATATAATATAATCTATTCTTTTTATCAAACTATTATACAAAGAAATTTGTTTATTGTACCTTGTTTAACGCAGGTAGGTGTAGATAGACTCCAAGTTCTATTTGCAGTGCATGCGGCAGTAGCTTCTCCTACCAACGTGTGGCCAACATTGCAAGAAAATGAGATTGTGCTTTCGAAACTGGCATTATTCGCAATAATTCTTCCATTTGGTAAAGTCGGTAGAGTGCAACAACTGGCTACAGTAACAATTAGCAGTATTTTAATGTCATCTGTAATTAATCAACTTATAGCACAGTAGAGTACGTTTTAGTTCAGTGTTAAACATTGTAACTTCCATCAATCAATTGTTAACTCTACTACATTAATTTGACGCATAAATATATCAAATTACCGCTAATAAATAAGGCAGGCTGAAAATTCAGGAAGAAAGGCTCTGACCCATTTTGTCCAAGACGATTCAATGCAAATACAGTAATTTCATATTTGCCTTCAGCAGTTAAACAAGGCATCATTTCTGACTGTTTAACTTTACTGACATACGTGATTGTCGATGTCGCTTCTCCAACAAGACGACAATAGATTTCATATGCAATTAGACGGCTGTTCCCGTCAAACCTCGGTTCGGTCCAGTTTACAGTTATTGCTGTTCTTAAAGGTGAGCTACATGTATTTCCTAAAGTTCCAGCACTTACTTTTGCAGTGACACTACTTGGTGCATATGGTGCACCTAGAAAGCAACACAAAATACATCTTTTGGACAAACAAACAGACAAACAGGACGAGGAACAAACGAAAAATAGTGATTTATGTATTTACATTGCATTTTACCTCTTACTGTTACAGAAATACGCTGATTAATTTGATCCAAACCAAACACAGATGTCCAAACGTATTCACCAGAATCGTCAAAGCTTGCTTTTGTGATAAGCAAGGTCCCATCAGTGTTCTTAGTTATTCTGCTGTTGTCCGTATAATTTATGGCATTGCCATCTTTAGTCCATTGAATTATGAAAATGTCTGCTCCTAATACTTTGGTTCCCAAAGTATCGTTTTGACCATAAACAATTGTCTTGTTAACATTCCATGGAATATCAACCGCTATCAACAAAAATGAGATATAAAATCTAGGTACATCGCACAAACACGCGTGCGTGCGCACGCACACACACGCACACGCACACACACACGCACACACACACACACACAGGCAAACACACGCACGCACGCAACCAACCACGCACTCATCACATATTATACACACTGTAAAACATACATAGTCAAATACCAAACTCACGTACGCATACCCTCTTCAATATACACACTTATACTCTCTGTTCTCTCTCCCAACCGTGTTGTTTCGTTTCTATTTCTAAACTACCTAAATATAGACTACTCAATGACCGATCCAAGTATTTCCGATAAAAGAAGCGCATAAAATCGACAAATAGGTGTGGCTTTAGTTAAATAGCTAAGTATGCCAACAAAGTGATGTTGATATTCTGATACCGTAGCAGTGGTCCCATCAGATTGCATCTTAATTAAACAATAGCACTGCAAAAAGAATAACTACTCTATATGTATGCACAAAAGCATCAGCATTGGCAGTCACCAAAACAGAAACCATGCACCCCACATAATATCTAGTAGAAATATTTAGATACGATTCTTGCTTTACCTTCAAATTGCTAGAGAGACCGTTAGCGAAATTTTTTGGCAAACTTACAAATGGCCATGACGATCTGTTTCTTTTAGCCGAGTCAGACAACGTGTATATTATACTTATATTATATTATATATTATAAATATGACGGTTATACATGATTGAAAACTGCCTTCGGGTTCAAACGTATCAGAATTTTATTATGTTTAACTACTTACAGTGGATTTCTCTCGCAATCTTCTTTCTTTCACACGTGTGTGTGTGCGTGTGTGTGTTAGTGTTTGTGTGAGTGTGTGCGTGTGTGTGTGTGTGTGTGTGTGTGTGTGTGTGTGTGTGTGTGTGTGTGTGTGTGTGTGTGTCTGTGTCTGTGTGTCTGTGTCTGTGTGTGTCTGTGTTTTGTGTGTCTGTCTGTGTGTCTGTGTGTGCGTGCGTGCGTGCGTGCGTGTGTGTTAGGGTTTGTGTGATTGTGTGTGCGTGTGTGTGTGTCTGTGTCTGTGTGTGTGTGTGTGTTTCTGTGTGTGTCTGTAGGTTTGTGTGTGTGTGTGTGTGTGTGTGTGTGTGTGTGTGTGTGTGTGTGTGTGTGTGTGTGCGTGTGTCCTTGAGCAAGAAACCCACCCACACTTGCTTCAATCGACTCAGGAGTATAAATAGGGAGCTGGTCATTGACTGGGATTTACAAGACCGCTGGCTTGGCAGCAACATCATGCAGCAGACGGGTACGTGAGGCCTTGGTGTCCAGTACCAGAGCTGCGCCATTGCCAGTGCCCCTGCATGACTCTGGCCAAACTCCAAGTGGTTTATAGCGCTGCCTTCAGGACTCTACGTAGCACATGGAGGCCGTGTGTCTAGAGGCAGAGAGAGCTATCTCCCCAACTGGCCTCAAGGTCGACGTCAAAAGACGTGGAAGGCTTAACATTTCTCCATTTTGTGTGTGTGTGTGTGTGTGTGTGTGTGTGTGTGTGTGTGTGTGTGTGTGTGTGTGTGTGTGTGTGTGTGTGTGTGTGTGTGTGTGTGTGTGTGTGTGTGTGATGTACTGTAGATGGCACGTATGAAATGTATTGTGTAACGTAGACAGATGGTAAATGCATGTTGTAACGAAGATAGATGGTATATGTCGTGCGTTTGACAGTTGTTATGTATACGCATGAGGTATATCATGTAAAGAAGTAGTTGATATATTGTCTAAACTATATCGCGTATACTTAGTCAGAAAAGATAGGTGGCCACATAATCACCAACTTCCTTACATGATATACCTCTCGCGTACACAACAACTGTCACATACATGACATTTACCGTCTATCTACGTTACTCCATACATTTCATACGTATCATTTACAGCACATCACAAAAATATATTCTTTTTGAATGTGACCAGCGCACGCCGAAATGACGAAGGTCCAAAGTGAAGCAGTCGTCGTATTCCGTAGTTAACCCGCGACGACGCGACTTCCAGCCAATTGAACCAGTCTCGAACCCTTCTCCGGTCGCGCCTGAATATCTCCGTAATGGCGTATCGGATTTGAACTGCACGTTCCCGACGTCGAACGGTACGCGTAGAGCGTGTCGTTTACTGCTAGCGACATCGGGAAAGAAAAGATATTTTTGCCTATATCCGGGTTTTAACTAACCCTAGAGTTGTTTGCCCCTCTACACCCGTCGAAGAGCTGCCACATTCGATACACCCGTTTCCTGCAACACCGACAACGTGCTCGAAAAGACGAAGTTCAGCGGGACTGACGAAATGGCGAGAGCCAGCATGAGGTAGATACAGAGAATGGGTTATTCGGGTAAGGACGTAAATGCACATGACTTCCAAGTTCATGCTGCTCGAATATATTTCCGAACGGTATTCGCGTCGAATAGATGCAAAGTTCGATACACCTGTTCCTTGTAACGGCAGCAATGTCTTCAAAGTACCGCGGCGTCCAAAAGAGTTCTAGCTATCTAGCAATCAGTAGTCTCAGAACGGGATACCATTGACCGATATATAACTCTAAACGAATTCTTTATGAGAATATGATCTAGCTAAAAATTCTTCGGAGTTACACGTCTTGATAATAAATTACAACGGCATATTATTATTACTTATGCAACAACCTATATTTGCATTCATTGGGATACTTGGTTCTTGCTAATTTCTCAGAACGAAATATAATTAAACGGGATATGACTCTAAATGAGAATTCCGTCCGGCTGCTAATTTTTTTCAGAATGGAGTAAAGCTGCATGTAAACAATTGCAACAACGCAAACAAGCCTGCAACGTTAAACTAATTATATTTATAAGAATTCGCTCAGGGGCTGCTATTTCTGTGAATGAAATATTTTCATGAATGCATGCATTGATTAAATTAATTAAATAGCGACTACTAATAAGAATATAAATTTACTAACCAAGCTACATAACTGTTCTAGAGTGTCTTGTGCATGCTTTCGTCTTGTTTCGGCTCGGCTGCTCTGAACTGAGCACCCGGCCTTGACAGGCAATGGCTTGGACCGATAGGGACACTCGCCTCGAGCGCTCCCATCTGGATCCTCCACTGCGATACACGAATGTGCGTTTTATCACACATACCACACGCACTTACCTGTTAACTTTGCAGAGCTTGTTGCAATTCCATATATATTGATAACAGAGCAGATGTATCGTCCATTATCTGTTTCTTTTACATTTCTAATAGTCAGTGAGTGAGCTCCATCTGTTTCTTCAACTTGGTACCGAGGCAAAGTACGACTGAGATATCGACGCTTGTGAAGCCATTGTACAATAGGCTTTGGTTGCCCGGTAACGTTACATTGAAATCTTGCATTATAATTTTTCAGTATTTTGACATTTACAGGGCCAAATACAATGGCAGGTCCATCTAATCACAAACACGTACAAAATGTAGCTTGAAAGATCAATTGTTTATTGCTAAACATGACCTACATTCAACAGTGAGAGTAGCATTCGCTGAGATATTGTACCTCTCGTTGCCTAATATGCACTCATACGTTCCATTGTCTGATCGTATAACCTGGCTGATAGTGAGGTTATCGCCTCGTAACGTATGCCGCGGACCATCTTTTACCATTAACCCTTTGAATTTCCAAGCAATGACAAAATAGTCGAAATCGTAACATCCAATAGTGGTCGTTTCACCTTCCAATACTGTTGCGCTGCTTGACACGACCGTTGGCTCGACTACATAACAACACCACCTCATTTATTAAACTCGTATCTCAGTCTTCTCCTCGCGCATACTCCACGTGTTTTATCACGTGCTTTTTGTTGCAACCGCAAGGAGAAGGACTGGTAACATATTTTGTTACGTTGCAATTTATTTCATTAGATTAGTTAATTAGAAACAGTAAATTGTTGCCACTTGCACTAATAATATGGTATCGAGTAATTATTTTCAAAAGAGTGCACTAAACGCTAAACGTTCCCGTGTGGATACAACGCAAATGAACTAACACAAATGCTTTATGCTCATTCTAATGACTCTTCAGAAAATATAGTTACAAAGTAGATCGTTTTTGCTACGACGAGCGAAAATTTTGCTTCATGAGCTACAATAGTAACGTCACTATTTATGAGTAGCGACTGCACCTTAAGCGTGCTTCTGTTGTCTAATGGCTATCATTTACTTTCTATTGAGCAGCTGGAGACATCTCTGCCAATTCTGAGACGTCATTGTCAGGGTGCACAGCAGAGGATGTCACACAATACTAATGAGCTTGCACCTTGGTTGTCGACAGCAATAGATAATAACCATCTAGAGCTAGATTTACATACTAAGCGAATTCTTGAGTGTCGATTCGCGTCGAATTGAGTAGGAGTGGTACCCGTTGCGTCGCACGCGTTTACCATTTACAATACGACTTCATCGGTCGCCGTAGATGTCGCTGCATAAATTCTTGATCTGACATGTCGTGCTTCGAATTTCTACTGGTAGAACTTTGCTTGAAAACACAGCTTGCTCAAAGTACGAGTTCTCCCTTGTACGCGGGTTTTTGTACATCAAGCAGCTGATCATTTACAAGCAAGGACAGTTCCCTACACAATTTTAGACAGCTCAACGTCAACTAAAGCGCCGAAATCAAAACTCATCGCTCACCGAAGCCACATGTGCATTTATGTTTGGCTGTGATTGGGCGAAATTTAGTTGCTACTTTCAAACCACGTCCACAGTTGCCGTCCGACGCTCAACTCGGTTATATTTTGACACGTCATGTGGAGCGCGTCGCTTCTGTCGGAAATCGCGTCCGTCGAGCATCGCGTCGATTCGACCCATTTATACATGTATACAATTCGAATTTGTACGACGCGACCAGACGTGACGAGAGTATGCAGACCTGATGTAACCAGAAGCGACGCGATGCACGCAACGCGACGCAAGCGACGCGACGTACGCAACGCGACGCTCAGCGGTCGCATATTGTAAATATGCATATTGTACTATCAATACACGTCTTGATAATAAATTAAAACTGCATACTATTATTACTTATGCAACAATACATATTTGCATACATTGGGATACTCGATTCTTGCTAATTTCTCAAAACGTGATATAATTGTACGGGATATAACACTGAATGAGAATTCCGTCTGGCTGCTAATTTATAAGAACGGAATAAAAATGCATGTAAAATCATGCAATAACGCAAATAAGCCTGCAACGTTAAACTAATTAAATTTACAAGAATTCTCTCAGTGGCTGCTAATTCTGTCAATGAAATATTTTTCATGAATGCGTGCAATAACAAATTAATTAAATAACGACTACTAATAACAATATGTATTTACTAACCAAGCTACTTAACTTTTCTAGCATGTCTGGTGCATGCTTTTGTCTAGTTTCGGTTCAGCTGCTATAAACTAAGCACCCAGCCTTGACAGGCAATGGATTGGACCGATAGGGACACTCGCCTCGAGCGCTCCCATCTGGATCCTCCACTGCGACACACGCATGCGCATTTTATCACACAAAGCACACTCATTTACCTGTTAACTTTGCAGAGCTTGTTGCAATTCCATATATATTGATAACAGAGCAGGTGTATCGTCCATTATCTGTTTCTTTTACATTTCTAATAGTCAGTGAGTGAGCTCCATCTGTTTCTTCAACTTGGTACCGAGGCAAAGTACGACTGAGATATCGACGCTTGTGAAGCCATTGTACAATAGGCTTTGGTTGCCCGATAACGTTACATTGAAATCTTGCATTATTATTTGTCCGTATTTTGACATTTATTGGGCCAAATACAATGGCAGGTCCATCTAATCACACACACATATAAAATATATCTTGAAAGATCAATTGTTTATTGCTAAACATAACCTACATTCTACAGTAAGAGTAGCAATCGCTGAGACACTGTACATCTCGTTGCCTACTAAGCACTCATACGCTCCACTGTCTGATCGTATAACTTGGCTGATGGTGAGGTTATCGCCTTGTAACGTATGCCGCGGACCATCATTCACCATTAACCCTTTGAATTTCCAAGTAATGACAAAATAGTCGAGACCGTAACATCCAATAGTAGTCGTTTCACCTTCCAATATTGACGCGCTGCTTGACATCACCGTTGGCTTGACTACATAACAACAACACCTCATTTATTAAACTCGTATCCCAGTCTTTTCCTCGCGCAACCTCTACATATTTTATGACGTGCTTTTTGTTTCACTCGCAAGGAGAAGAGCTGATAACATATTTGTCATGTCACAATTTATTTCATTTGATTAGTTAATTAGAAACAGTAAATTGTTGCCACCTGCACTAATGATATGTTATCGAGTAATTATTTTCAAAAGAGTGCACTAAACGCTAAACGTTTCCGTGTGGATACAACGCAAATGAACCAACACAAAAGTTTTATGCTCATTATAGTGACTATTGAGAAATTAAAGTTACAAAGTAGATGGTTTTTGTTGCGACGAGCGAAAATTTTGCTTCATGAGCTAGCTTAGTAGCGTCACTATCATTAGCGAATGCACCTTAAACGTGCTTCTGTTGTCTAATGGCTACCATTTACTTTGTACTGAGCAGCTGGAGACGTCTCTGCCAATTCTGAGACGTCATTGTCAGAGTGCACATCAGAGGATGTCACACATAAGTAATGAGCTTGCACATCGGTTGACAACCGCAAAAGACAATAAACGTCTAAAGGTAGATTTACATACTATGCGAACGCTTGAGTGTCGAGTCGCGTCCACTTTAGTAGAAGTGCTACGCGTTGCGTCGCACGCGTTTACCATTCACAATATGAATTCATCGCGCGCCGTAGATGTCGCTGCATAAATTCTTGATCTGACCCCTCACGCTTCGAATTTCTACTGGTAGATCTCTACTCGAAAACACAGCTTTCGAAAGCACGCAACGCGACGAACGCAACACGACGCACGCAAAGCGACGCTCAGCGTTCGCATATTGTAAATACAGCTTAATTGTAAAGTTAATTGCTACTCAATTGATTCTCTAGGATCCAACGCGTTTCCTTGGTCACAACATTTTTTCGTCTCGCGTTACAGTTTTGATCAATCAAAATACTGAAAATGAACTAATTCTTTACGTGACATAAAACGTTACTCCTCCTTCTCGCTAGTGAAACAAAAATTCACATGCTAAAACACGTAGAGTGCGCGCGAAGATAGGACTAGGAACAAGTCTACATCATATTACTTGGTTAAGTAAGTAATGGTATCAATGTAAACACACCTATGACATATAATAATATGTATGCTTTTCCACTTATTTCTTGGCCTGAAGTCGTACGCGCATGACAATAGTACCATCCTTCTTCAGACTTAGTTATCGAAATGACCGTAAGCATTGTGTTGTTGTTGTTTAAATCGTATCGACGATCACTGTGTGATAAAGTTAGATCAGGTCCTTTGGTCCATCTGGTGATTACAGGCTGTTTGCTGCTGCTGAGATCATTCACAGTACAGATGAAGGTAGGCTCAGCACCAGCTGGAATACGGGCTGCATCTCTTACCCTGACTGTTACTAAAAACAAGCACAATATAGACTAACGTTAGTAAACTTAATTTCAAAATTTCCTACAATATCTAGGAAATTTTATACGTCGTAAGAGATTTGCGAAAGTAGTCAGCAAGGCCAGCAACTGTATATAATTCCATTTGCATTTGCAAAAGTTAAAGGAGAACTCTCACCAAAATCAACAATCTCTGAGATAAAATTTGTCACGTCATGACGCAATTCCTGGAAACTGCATACTGCAGCTTGTACCATAACGAAAAATAAAGCATTGAAATGTTCTGTGTGGGCGTGTTCACTACATGTATGTCTTTCCCAGACTAAATCATTTCTGATTAGCAAGGAAGAACGATACCTGTGCACTTTTCAAGGTAAGGATTGTGAGACATATGTTAAGAAGTTGTGATTTATTGATGAATTCAAACTAGGACCCAAAGTTATCGTATTTTTCTATTATTTGTCTTGTACACTTGTGAAACTTAGTTAGGGCAGTGCTAAGTTTCTTTGCTTTGCGGTACACCTGTTCTGAACAGAAAATGATTGCGTTTTCTCAGTCGTTTAGTCTCTGCTTTAGAAACGTTGTTATCTAAAGTCCGTTGAAAGAATGGAGAGCCCCTGGGAAAACTCACGTATCTCGGCAAGTACGCCACTACACTGTTGCTACACATATCATTCGAAAGCACGTGACCAGCTGCAGTCAGATCTCTGTAAAAATTAACTCTATTTATCTTGGGTTTGTAGATACAGAATGCCTCCGAAAATAGACTCTTTCCGTACATTACCGACAAAGAATACCGCCAGTAAATGACTCCCACGAGACTAATTTTAATAATCATTATTATCATTCTCGTCGTCTCCCAGGAAGATCTCTTCACTGTCTGAGGAGTCATTCGCACCTATTCTATAACTAATCTTTCTACCGCTTGTTCTACCACGCCGTCTGACGCTCTGTAGTGGTTTTCCACTTTTTGGATGACGTGGTCGACACACTTCTTCCATTTAGCTGCCGTCACGCTTTCAACGGCTTCTCTGGCCAGTGGTTCAATGGCTCTAATGATAAAATCCTTGTTGTGGTATGCAGCGTATCCTTTGACTCGTGCCCATACCAGTTCTATAGGATTAAGTTCACAATGGCCAACCGGAAGTGAGAGGACATCGTGGCCTGCATCATTGGTGAGAACGTCAGTGAGGTATTTCGTTTCTGGGTTGGTTGCCTTTAGCAGCATAAACAACTCAGATTTCAAGCGTTGGTTATCGTAGATAATACTGTGTTAGTCCAGGTACGCCATTAAAGTCTTTTTCGTGCTGCTCTTGACGGGCACTTTCTCAACAACACCATTGTGGTAGTTGGCGTTGTCAAGAACAATGACTGACCTGAGCGGACAGTGAGGCAACAGCTGTGTTTGGTACCATTTCATAAAATGCTTGCTATTCATTTCGTCGTGGTAATCCCCTGTTCCCTTCTTACCGCTGAAAATGAGAGCTGCGTTGGGAATCCAGCCTTGTTCACTGCAAGCGTGGAGATTGATGAGCCTACCACCTTTCCTGATGGCACTCGGATCCCTCCTCTGCCATCGTAGTCTAGCCAGCAACGTTCATGAGTATGATGGGCGTTCAACCAGTTTTCATCCAGGTAGACTATCGTTCTATTGTCGGAACGGAAAGTTTGTATTTTCCTGAGGTAATCGTGTTTCGCTACAATTATACTATGCTGCTCATACAATGAAACATTTTTGTTTCATCGCTTGTAGCAAAACCCCATCCGTCTGACATTGGCATACAACGTTTTCCTTCCAAGAGGATACTCAACGTCTTCTTGCAAGGCCAACAGAAGTTTCTCCATGGTAGGCAGTTCACCGCTGGTGTAGAATCTGTGCATTCTACGACGAATAACGCCTTCTAAGAAGTTATCCGTTTCTTGCTGTGCTTCACCTGACCCTGATTTTCTACCAAGCTTTGTTGGACTGCTGACAGACCCTTGTGATCTCATTTCACTTCCAACTCGCTTCGCAGACGCAGATGACACTGTAGAGCTTCTGCAGTTTGCTTGAGTACGTTGCCGAAGAGAATCGGCGCGCCTGTAGTCTTCTTACGTTTAAAGAACTCTTTCACGCTTGCTATCATACCCTTCTGTGAGCTTCTGAAAGCCGTTCGTGGTTGTCTCTTTCTATTTTGTTGTTGAATAGCAGGAAATTCACTATCAAATGAAGATCAGACAGCAGTTGGAGGTCATCTGACCGTGATGATGCTGAACATTCAGGAACATCTGTAGCAGCCATATCAGCGACGAGGACGCAAATGATAGAAAACTGTTGAACTATAGCGTACAGGACAGACCCAGACGTACTAAAGTAGAAAGTAGGCAGTGAGGGCTGGGTACAACCATTGCTCTAACTGCTCGCTAAATGATTGTTAGTATTACAATACAGGATGATAGCGATATTGTTGTTTCCGCCCTAATTTTCTATCTGTTAACCACATTTCCCACAAGCTCTCCATTCTTTGAACGGACTTTAGTATGGGGAGACGCTACACATGCGATGAGCCTGGTGCACTGGCACTCTTTTCATCACTGTTTTTATAGTTGCGGTTTTTAATTAAATTGTGTTCAGCAGCGAAGTGCAGTACACTGCAAAAACCCAAATTCAGTCAGTAAATGTGCAGTCTTTTTCATAAAAATCATTATACCAATTCAGCAAAGTTTCCTCAAAAGTTTCTCTCAACCTATCCATGTTTGCCACTAAAAGCTGTGCGAAGAACTTCACGCTCCAAGACAACCCTGTAGGCTAGAAGGATGAATTCTGAGTGATACAATCCAGTGTCTGTTGCACATGCTTTGAACACAAGTTATGAACATGAACACAAGTCGGTGTTGTTTAGACGGCCCTGATTTGATTCATCTAGATGTTCGTTCTCTAATGCACTATCATCTTCTGCACTTAGAATTTCAAGCTCGTCCGAGTCTACCTCAAGTTCGTATAAGTATGACAGTATCTGCTCAAATTAAGAACCTGCACTCTCTGCCATAAACACAGATAATAATTTTAAAAACCGCAACTATGAAAAACGTGCTGAGCGGAGAGCTGGCTAATTAGAAAAGTAGCAGTGCCCCATGCTCACCGCACGTGTAGCGTCTTATACACATGACAATCTTTTCCAAAGCAGAGACTAAACAACTGAGAAATCGCACTCACTTTCGGTTCAAAACAGGTGTACCGTCAAGCAAAGAAACTCAACACTACCCTAACTAGGTTTCACAGGTGTACTAGACAAATAATAGAAAAGAAACACATCATAATAAGTTTGGGGTCCCAGCTGGGTTTAATCAATAACTCACAACTTGATTCCATATGTCTCACAATCTTTACCTTGAAAAGTGAACAGGTATCGTTCTTCCTTGCTAAACAGCAACGATTTAGTCTGAAAGTAACATACGGGTACTAAATACGCCCACAGAAAACATTTCAATTTTATTTCTCCTTTATGGTAGAAGTCTGCAGTAAACGGTTGCTAGGGGGTGTGGCATGACGTGACAGCTTTCATCTAAGACATTGTTTATTTTGGTAAAAGATTTTCTTTAAGAAACGTTTGTGTATTGTTTCTTTCAAGACACACCGTATTTATGCGAATAGTGGTCAGTGGGACACTTTTTATAGTTCTGAAACAGGAGTCATTGTTTGATCAAGGAGTACTATTCAAACATGGGTCATTATTATTCCATTATAGGTGTCGGCAAATAACACAAACAAAAGGAGAATCTATTATTTCTCTGAGAGAAGCAGAATTGATGACTTCACAGCTAAATGTCTAACAGTCTAACGGAATCTGATGATTCAAGTGCTACCTATTAACACAAATTGTTTGAAGGTGTGCGCGTGCAAATCACATGTACTTGTCAAAACTGTCAATCTGTAGTGTGCGCGTGCAAGATAAATTTAGCAGTACAGTTTCTGGCTTCTGTTACAATAACAGTTCTTAGCTTGTAGGAAAAAAGTCATGACACTCCAACCCGACCTTTGGTAGTATGGTCGTGTTCCACAGGTATTTCCCATGAACGTAGAACGTTGATAGGTCGAGAAATGATTTTGTGAGATGGAATGCGTATTTTAGCAAAACGGAAATTACGATAATCTCCCACAATAGTCTCTTCAATTCTTTCCATGATCCCAGTACCCCGCGCAGTGTCCTGTTCTTTAATAAAAAATACCTTATCTTCTTAAGGTACCGAGTCAATTGCAGACCTAACCCATTTGTGTCTCAATGACAATTTTTTTTCTTAAACTGAGCAAATACTTCATATTTCACTGATTCCTAAAGGCGTCAAGTCGTTTCTGATCTTGTATTCATTTTCTATCAAATACACAGGAAGTTTTCCTATTAGGCTGGTATTCCTCATCATTCATATCTTTAATAGTAGGCCCATGCAGGTACACGAGATACACATGATGAGATAAGGAGAGCATGAGTTAATGGAAATCTTGATTCAAGTCTTTAAATACGTATTTCAGAGGTCTTGTGTTTATAATAGCTTCAATTTCTGCAAGAAGAGTTGCCAATTCATCTCAATCATTTAGTTTTCTCCCTATCGACTGTCTAAGTGCTTGTTTCACTAGTCCAACTAAACGTTTATAGAATTCACCTTGGCAAGGAGCAGCTTCCGTAATAAATTTTTAGGTGATATTTCTGATGAGCAATAGCTAAGTACTTCATCACTGTCAATTACCTGTAGCCACTGACGAACTGAAACCTTGGCTGTTAGTTCAAAATGAGAGGTGTTGTCAGATATAATATGACGTGGCTTACCTCGCCTGGCATCAAATCGCTAAAAACAACAAGGAAATTGGCTTGTTGTTAGATTTCTAATCCATTTGAGATGGCTTACTCGAGTTACAAGACAAGTAAATAGACTGACAAAGAATTGTACGCGTTCACTTCCTTCCTTTACCAAAATAGGTCCTAGATTCAATACTCTTATAGGTTCAGACTAGGACACTCGATCTCGTTGCAAAAAAGGCATCGGAGGAAAAGTGTATGGTGGACCCTCATATCGTCGACATAATGTACATAGTGACAATACCATTATTGTTTCTCTTTTACCTTTTGGAATAAATTTCTCTTGTCTGACTTGTCCTAATATATAAGAAAGTCCACTGTGAATCATTCTTTCATGAAAATCCTTGATAACCAAAGGTGTAAAATATTCCAAATGAGAAATTATATTAGGACATTTTGCGTTTGAATACCATCCATGACATCTTATCAGACCCCATCCGTCTATGCTAGGTCCACTTTTTCGTTGAAAGATGTTTCTTTTCCCCTTTTTCGTTGAAAGATGTTTCTTTTCCCCTTTTTCATGTCATTCAGCACATTGAGATATCCTCTATTCTGAACTGAGTATTTCCAGAGTATACGCGCCATACAAATGCGGTGAACTTGGTCGGAAGCATAACTTGAATGTTCTGAACACTTGTTTGATCAAAGTATATCTTGAAAAAGTAGTTTCTTGTGTATCCTTTCTCAAAACGCTCCACATTCTCTTCTGTACATATCTTAGACAGTACCTTGCCACACGAATCAACTTATGGAGAGAATAAAAACGCTTCTAATCAATTCAGAAGAGTGAAGTGTCACATTATTTTCATCATAACACAATTTTGCATTCCTTTCTAGATATTCTAGGTACCAACGTAAATTTTTTGGACATATTTGTATCTGACTCAAGATAGTCCAGAGTACTTACTTCTGGAACATTGTAGTTTGGCCATGAATCAACTGAAAATGTCAGCCATTCTGGTTCATTCCACCATAATCGACTTTCTCCAACTCTGAAGCGGGAAATTTGTCACTGCGTCGGGAACAGAGTGAAATTTTGATTTAGAGATTGCTTAACGCATTTGAGTAATACATAGTAGGTATTTATGCGCTTATTGTCATCAGGTAGCTCGGCATGTGAGTAAATATCCCAATTTTGATGAAATCAAAAACCTAGCCAAAAGCAGAACATTTTTTTGCCCATTAATGAAATGCCAGGAAATAGTCAGCTCCTAACAATATGTCAATGTTAGAATAGTTTTAGAAATTTCATAAATTGAGTTAGCTAGACATCCGGGGAAAAGAGCCTTGAGAAATTGAATATCAAAAGACTGCAGCGGAGCCCGGAGACTTGGTCTATTTGGCTTCTTGAGCACGTTTGCTGCAAGCTTACTTGCTGAAACATTTTTGAAAATAACAAAATTTGGCCAAGTATGTATCGAGTTCCTCTGAGTGATTTGCTGCAAATGTTTACACAGAAAGTAATTCCTTTCGTTTCACAGTAAGCTGTAATTTCTTCATTAACCTTGCAGTCATAAGTGTACAGTGGCTTGCAGAATGCAACAGAAGGCGTGACATAACAGATTGGCTATTTTCTACAACTAGAGACCTTGCTGTTTAAACCAAAACATTTTCATTACAGCTAAATTTTTAAGTAGTATTTGAACTTGAATCCCTTTAATCTTGAGTCTTAGGCAATCGCTCTTTGCTGTTACTGGTCTTCAGAGAACATAAGGCTCGGTTGTGGTGACCTGATTGTTTACAATGGTAGCACTCAAGGTTGATGTCTGTTAAACCACTCCGTAAAGGTGTGTTCTTTCTGAAGACAGATAAAGCATCGTCCCAGTTTACGGAGTCGTTGTTTCCTTGTCAACAGTGACTTGTATCCTGCACATTTTTTTATTGTAATGTTTCTCATTGCAGAAAACACAAGGTAATAACATTCTCTGCTTGTCTGTTCCACCTGGTCGAATTGAAGCAGTGATCGAGAGTGCTTCTGCAGAAGATTGTCTCTCCATCACTCGATATTGTTGATTACTCATTTTCTTTGTATTGCTCGATCGTCGGTGGACATTCCCACCTAGCCTTACATAGTTCTTCAAAGCTTCTCTTACATGCAGACTTAACTGTCCATATTTCGCTTGGTTTCGCCGATTCCTCCAACTTTGTAACGGTATTCATACAAAACTTTGACAGAATTTGTGCATGGTATAAGCAGACGCTGATGATTGACATATTCATGTGTATCAATTTGTTTCGAGAATCGCTCAATAGCATTATATGTATATTGAACGTCTGCAAATTTATTTGAAGCAGTTGGTATCTTGTGAAATGAAACATACAAACTCTCAACAATGACGTCGTTTCTTCCATATTTGTCTCGTATTGTGAGAAGTGTTATGTCATAGTTATGCTATGTGCTATGTCATGTCATCTGTGACAGCTATTCCTGAAATTGCAGCTGCTTCTTGCCCTCTAAGGATTCCCTTCAAATAGGTAAAATTATAGACAGCTGGAAGTTCTTCCGTGTTACCCGACGATTGAAGTATTTCCCAGAATTTCTGCCAATGGGGAACATCTCCATCAAATGTCGGTAGTTGAAGTTTCTGTAAAGTAACAGATTTTGGCCTCTCACGTCTTTTTGTCGTAATTTGGCCGTCAATCTTGGCTTCCATATCATGACAATCAAGCAAAAAGCATCGAATCCAGTTTCGCCTTCCGCAATAGAAGCGCATCTCCTGAATTCCGGTCATCGTTCTGGAGATCCTCCAAAATAGTAGCTCAATCATTATTATACCTCTCCAATAATCTGCATCCCTTATGAATTCGGCTCGAAAGGTCTACTAGTCGTGAAAGTCTTACGTCAATATCTTCTACATCCTCTCCGTCCTCGACGTTTTTCTCAAAGATCGTATTTCCCTCATGGAAATATTACTGAAGTCTTGCCTTTGTTGACTGATCAACTGTCGGAACGGCCAAGACATTTCAGGAAACCCTGTTCACAGCGCCAATCCTTTTGTCCGCAAATAACACAAACAAAAGGAGAATCTGTTAATTCTCCAAGAGAAACAGAACTGATGAATTCACAGCTAAGTGTCTAATAGTCTGCAAACTACCGATTGGTAACCTTACGGGATCTGATAACGGAAGTGCTAACTAATAACACGAATCGCTTAAATATGTGGGATGCACGTGCAAATCACATGTACTTGTCCATGCTGTCAATATGTAACGTGCATGTGCAAGCAAAATTTAGTAGAACAGTTTATGACTCCTTCTACAATAACAGTTCTTGGCTTGTAGCATAATCATCATGACAATAGGGTTAGCATGGGGCATTCTTTGTGCATGGAGCAGAATTTGACGATTGGCGGAAATATGGTAGCTCAGTAGCATCAATATCTAGCTGCTCCTGTTTTAGAATTTAGATTATTAATTACGCATATGAGCTGTTGTCGTTGAATTTGTCTTGTATTTTCTTTCTGAGTAGGTCTCCCGCCACTGTCAACGAGTTTTAAATGTTAGGAGACAAATACGTCATCGCGTTTGCGAAAATTTACTCTGCACATGCATGTATAAAGATTCT
Source organism: Corticium candelabrum (assembly GCF_963422355.1). Lineage (NCBI taxonomy): Eukaryota > Metazoa > Porifera > Homoscleromorpha > Homosclerophorida > Plakinidae > Corticium > Corticium candelabrum. The sequence continues at coordinate 3,176,585 of NC_085097.1, read as the reverse complement.
CGAGAAACAAGTAACTGAAAAATCTTTTTGACATTACCTAAATTTGGAGAATCTTTTGTTTCATTGCAAACACTTAGAACCATTGTTCTGTTGTTCACAAATTTTAAGAGAACCTCTAGAGATAGTATCTGTTGTCATCCATCTGCATTTCAGATCGAGAGTTGTCGGTCGCCTTTACTGCTACCTTTGCTCCTTCTTCAGCAGTACGTTTAATTGTTGTCAACCAAATGCCAATAAAAATTACTTTGCATCTGACCTACTCGCTTCTCTTCCATTTTGTCGACAACAGAATTAGAAGCAGTGCGCCCTGGTTTTGCTTACATAGTATTATTCTAGTGAAAACCTTCATCCTAAACAGCATTGAAACGCCAATCGGCAAGGTTGTCGCTGGAAGGTCTTCCACAGCATACTCTGGTGCAATTTGATTACTATAAAACTTGTAGATATGTATGCAATAACATTACAATCAACATTTCATCCTGTTTACAGTTGGTACAATAACTAGTATCACATTGCTCCCTACTTCGTAAATTCACAAGCAAAAGCTATCATTTTGACCATTTTATTACATCACCACAGTTTTGCTTATCTAATCACGTAAAATGAGATGCACTGTCTACTTCTGGCCCAAAAGAACAAAAATAAGAACCTTTGTACAACACATAGCGATATGATACAAAATTGAATGGTCGATCTGCATTCTTTATTGCTCAATAAGCCAAAACATTTTAAGTTCTGTTTTCTACTTTTATCCTGTTTGAGCGCTTAGAAAGACAAGAGTGTTGCAGTACGCTCCGGTTTTGATTCAGTATGCTCAAATAGGACATAAATTAAACTAACGAATATTAAATGTTTTACTTTCAATTTAGATAAAGATAGTTTGTGACTAAACATCGACAACGCAAACAAAATACACACACACACACACACACACACACACACACACACACACACACACACACACATATACAGACATGGGCATAATTATGGAGTCGCCCCTCATATCAGCTGAGGCAGGAAAATCAACAGAACATTGCAGATTTATGAATATACCTGCTGACCCGCCTAAAGCTGCATCTGATTCTACATCAAATCATGCTAATTGAGTATTGATATTGTTTTGATTGGACGCTTTGACAACCCGTAGCAACAAAACGATTAAGGGATGACCAGACTAACCACCGCTCCCATGCATTACCATGTCAGGATTTCGCTCTCTTTGAAGAAATTTGTGGCTTTTAAAAAAGGCGGTTTAGTTCAACGAGTCACACACACACTCCAAATAACCCACACACACTCCGTTAAATTCTCAATACTTGGTTGCTCCTCCTCTCGCTCGTCCACTAGCCTCAATTCGTCTTGGGACACTCTCTATCAGGTTGTTAATTAATTAATCCCTGGTGTATTTCGCGCCAAGCCATCTGCATTGCTTCCCACAACTCCTGTTCGGTTTCAGGATGTTTTCATATGCACGAACCTTCAGAACATGCGATAGATTTTCAATGGGGTTTGCATCTGGCGACTTAGCAGACCAGTCAAAGACAGTAACTTCGTTGTCCCGCAGCCATTGCCTGGTTGAGCGCGAGGTGTGAATTGTCGCGTTGTCTTGCTGGAAGATAAAATCTTCACCGACTAAACGACGAGCATCTGGCAGCATGACATCACCCAGGATCGCTTGGTAGTCTTCTGAATTCAGACGGCCTCGTATGCGATGAAGAGAGCCTACACCTTGAAAGCTGATGCAACCCCATAGCATAATGCTCGTTGGATGCTGCACTACTGGCTGACAACATTCTGCGCTAAATTCCTCCCTTTTCTCCGCCACATGTAGAGGCAGCCAACACTTTCGTTGCTGATTTTCATCTCATCGGAAAAGACAACACGTTTCCAGTCCTCCAACGTCCAGCCACGATGGGTGACCGCCCACGCACGTCGACATCGCTGATGTTCACGATTCAACTGCGGCTGCTTGCGTGGACGGCGAGCACAAATTACTTTTACCCTGAGACGGCGAGTGATGGTTCTTCGGGACAATGACTTCCCACATGCCGCTGAAAGTCTACCTTGCAACCGTCTCGTCGTCACCTTTCTGTCAGTAAGTGCAAGTCGTTCGAGTAAACGATCCTCCCTAGGTCACGTTGATCTTTTTCTTCCAGATCGCTTGATGTAATCACTACTGCCTTCTTCCCATCGTTTCACGCACTTCTGTACTGCCCCACGAGACTTTCCTACCAATCTGGCAATTTCATGATGAGACAAGCCCGTCTGGTGGAGACCTTCGATCTTGCCTCTAGAACATGGGTTGAGTTGGCGAGCGCTTGGCATTTACGCAATAGAACACGACAGTGAGATACTGAAAAAATCAGCTGAATGCGACTTGAGAGAAAGCACAGGTGATTTGAGAAGACAGCTGACCATTTCCCCACTAGAAATTGCTTAGCGCTCAATCGAAACAGCTGATTTCTCTATAACAGTTGCCATATTTCTGTACATTGTTGCAAACCTAAAGTCACTCCGTCAGCAATCTTTGCTGACTGGACCGTGACAGAAAGGACTGGACAGAACATTAGCACTGCAGAACAAGTTTCAGCAATGCAGAACAGTGACCAACAAATTTTAGTCTCAATTGCTGGTCTAAACCGTTCATGTTGTGACGTCACAAGAGCAGATGAGAATAGACTCAGAATATGCAAGTAAACTGAAACGTATAGCCTCTATTTAATCTTTGAGTATGTCTTCTAAAATAAACAAAGTCATTTTATTGTTTAGAAGCTTTTGAAAATGATTTTGATTATTAACTTTCAAATTCACTGATTGAACTGACAGCAAGAAGTAGTCATGTGTCTCAACAGTTCACACATCTCCTGCAATCTCAGACATGTGGATGGCACAATCAGAGCCATTACTTCACCATTATGACTTGTTTTAATTTACTACAAAGTGCAGCTGTCACTGTAGATGCATCTACTTGGACTGTCTGAGAAAGTCTAATAACTTCTTAATCTGGGTCACATGCTCAGGGTGGCTCCATAATTATGCCCATGTCTATATATATATATATATATATATATATATATATATATATATATATATATATATATATATATATGTATATATGTATATATATATATGTATATATATATATATATATATATATATATATATATATATATATATCACTCAAAATTTAACGATCCTCAGAGTATCGTGCGTGACGCGTGACAATTAGCAGTTGTCGACCTTCACTGAACTTTTCATTCAACTACATGACTTTAAAATACCTGCTATTGATAAGTCATAGCTCAATAATATATTCCATAACAATTTTTAAAAAATATTTTTTATTATTATAATATACAATAATTAAAATTTTTAATAAATGTAAATACATAACTTATGTACAAGGCAAGACATACTGTATACCTATATTAATAAATAAAACACTCAATGATTTGTAATGCATACGCTAAATTCAACAAAAATTGTTAATAAGACAACATTGAGATGTGCTCTTTCTCCGGTTTACGTGGAACGATTATTAATAGCCTATATGCTTGCTCGCAAACAACACAAAATGCAAGCAAGCACAGCTATGCACATTCTGTTCTATCAGACCAACGCATCATGCAGTACGCACACCAAATTTCTTACACTAACATTTAAATCAAGACGTCATCACGTGCGGGACCCAACTCAAAGTTAGATATGCAACAAAACACTCAAAGTAGTATGCACTAGGAATACTCTTAGCCTCGCTAGCGCAATGTGGCATCTTCCTTTGTGTCAACGCCCCGCCCATTTTTACCGTTTACCTTCAACACTATTGGTTGGTACGTAAGTAAAGTAGGGTACCATCGTGCTAACATCCATGCACAAAGAGCCCGCTTACCTGTTGCTGGGTTTGAGACAACCTGACTGCACAGTGACAGTAAGATAGTGATATGAAGAGGTGTACAGAGCCAAGCATTCGCCATTCTGTGGTCGAGAAGTAGAAAAGGTTGCAAGTTCCCACGGTGAGTAGATGGACTGGTTCTAGCTTGTATGGCTGTTCACATGCAACGTCGAGCTGTTAGCCTGACTGCTGGCCAACCGCTTGCCACTTGCGACGTTGAAGAGTTGATTTGATTTGCACCTTTCGTAGAATGTGACGTCAGATAAACACACCCACAACCAGTATGTAACGACTTTTTATAACGAGCGCCAATAGGTAATTAGTTAATATTATGTTGAATTAGATGGGGAAAACTGCCGGCAACTATAAAAACTGCTAACGTTGAGTTGCTGTAACGTTGTATTAATTTGTGTAGTGTTAGTGTTTACGCAGCTTATCAGTGCCACTATAGGGCGTGCCATTTGTGTCAAAATTAGACAATGACGTGAGGCGGTGAGATCATGCGATGAGACCATAAGATGAGGCGATTAGACCTAGTGATGAGACAATGAGATCATGCGATGAGGCGATGAGACAATGAGATGAGGCAATAAGACAATGTAATACAGTGCAATGAGAACAATCGATGAGATGAGACCATGCGATGAGACCATGCGATGAGACCATGTGAAGAGACCATGTGAAGAGACCATGCGATGAGATAAGACAATGCGATGAGACCATGCGATAAGATCGTGCGATGAGTTGAGACCATGCGATAAGACTATGCGATCAGACAATACGATGAAACTATGCGATGAGACCATGCGATGAGACCAGGCTATGAAACTATGCGACGAGACCATACGATGAGACCATGCAATAAGACTATGCGATAAGACCTTTCGATGAGACGAGACCATGCGATGAGACCATGCGATGAGACTATGCGATGAGATGAGACCATGCGATGAGACCATGCAATGAGACCATGCGATGAGACCACGCTATAAGACCATGCGATGAGACTATGTGATGATATGAGACCATGCGATGGGACCATGCAATGAGACCATGCGATAAGACCATCTGATGAGATCAGACAATGCGATGAGACCATGCGATGAGATCATGCGATGAGATGAGACCATGCGATGAGACTATGCGATGAGACAATGCGATGAGACCATGCAATGAGATTATGCGTTGAGACCTTGCGATGAGACGAGACCATGCGATGTGACTATGCAGTGAAACTATGCGATGAGATGAGACCATGCTGTAAGACTATGCGATGAGGCTATGCGATGAGACTATGCGATGAGACCATGCGATGAGACCATGCGATGAGACCATGCAATGAGATTATGCGATGAGACCATGCGATGAGACTATGCGATGAGAACGTGCTATGAGATGAGACAGTGCGATGAGACTATGAGATGAGACCATGCAATGAGATTATGCGTTGAGACCTTGCGATGAGACGAGACCATGCCATGAGACTATGCAGTGAAACCATGCGATGAGATGAGACCATGCTGTAAGACTATGCGATGAGGCTATGCGATGAGACCATGCGATGAGACCATGCGATGAGACCATGCAATGAGATTATGCGACGAGACCTTGCGATGAGACGAGACCCTGCGATGAGACTATACGATAAAACCATGCGATGGGATGAGACCATGCTATGAGACTATGCGATGAGGCTACGCGATGAGACCATGCGATGAGACCATGATATGAGACTATGCGATGAGTCGTTGCGATCAGACGAGACCATGCGATAAGACGATGTGATGAGACCATGCGATGAGACTATGTGATGAGACCAGGCAATGAGACCATGCGATGGTTACCAGGCGATGAGATCATGCGATGAGATCATGCGATGAGATCATGCGATGAGACCATGCAATGAGACTATGCCATGAGACCGTGCGATGAGATGAGACCATGCGATGAGACCATGCGATGAGATCAGACAATGCGATGAGACTATGCGATAAGACCATGAGAGAAGACCATGTGATGAGACCATGAGATGAGACTATGCGATGAGACCATGCGATGAGATGAGACCACGCGATAAGACCATGTAATGAGACCATGCGATGAGACCTAGCTTTAATTTCCAGATCAGGGAGCCCGCGAAGAGCTTGAACTCTAGTCTGGACCAAAACGATACTAAAAGTTATTTCGGAAGTACTTATCAAAAGCGATGCTAAATGATAGTCTATGAACGATCGTTTCACCTAGACCTTGCGATGAGACGAGACCATGCGATGTGACTATGCAGTGAAACTATGCGATGAGATGAGACCATGCTGTAAGACTATGCGATGAGGCTATGCGATGAGACTATGCGATGAGACCATGCGATGAGACCATGCGATGAGACCATGCAATGAGATTATGCGATGAGACCATGCGATGAGACTATGCGATGAGAACGTGCTATGAGATGAGACAGTGCGATGAGACTATGAGATTTGTAAACGCCATGAGGTCTCACGAACAAAGAAGAGACGTCGGCCGTGTTTGCGGCGATATCTAGGTGGACGGCATGAAACCACGACTCTTTGATTCCTCGGCAGACCGCTAGCAAGTCTAGCCGTTCGACTGGCGAGACTACCGCTCGACTATTTGTCAAAGGTGATTGTCTAGCGACGCTGATGTGTATGTCCGGTAATTGCAAGCTTGAAAATATCGAATAACTGAAACTAAAACTAAAACTTAGATGTGTGTGTGCACCAGAGTCTTCAAGCACTTAGCCGCCCACGAGGATTTTACATGGGCGCAATCAGCGTTACTGCACTTAGCATAACCAATTACTGCTAAAACAATCAGAATTTACAACCGACATTCCGGTTGTAAGAATCCGATTGGCTTAGAAGGCTATTTCCGAAATTATTTTAGTATCGACTTAGTCCAGACTAGAGTTCGCGCGCTTCGCGAGCTCTCTGGTCTGGAAATTCGAGGCTAGATAAGACCTAGCCTCGTATCCAGGCCCTCTTTCGCGCCCGGAGAAGAGGGCCTGGTACACGTTGTATTCGCATGCGCGCAGAAATTAGAAGGAAATCGTGGTAATGTATGCACGCATGCGGAACCGACGTTGTTTAGAATCTCGAGCCGATAATGTCGCGCTCAGTGAGACCCAATTTGGCAAATGGTGGATGAAGGCAGAGCTTCTGGTTTTGATATGGTGTTGCACTACGCTCTAGGCTAGCTTAAGCTGTGTAATGTAGAGCTGAAGGAGCAGCAGCGTGTTGTCGTAGAGCACATCTACAACGGAAACGACGTCTGCAGCTGGCTTCCTACAGGATACGGTAAATCGTTGTGCTATAAACACACACCGTATAGGGTGGACTGTAAGCTAGAGAAATGTGGTGAAGAAGATTGTGGATATGTCGTCATTGTCGCGATCGTGTTTCCTATAGTATTGCTGATGATAGAACAAGTCAAAGATTACGCGAGCGCGGAGTTTCACTTGACCTTGGGTCTAGATCTAGGGCTTCATCACTACTGAACACGGAAGCTGTTTCACTGTCGATTGCGCGCGACATTATCGGCTCGAGATTCTAAACAACGTCGGTTCCGCATGCGTGCATATATTACCACGATTTCCTTCTAATTTATGCGCGTATGCGAATACAACGTGTACCAGGCCCTCTTCTCCGGGCGCGCAAGAGGGCCTGGGTACGAGGCTAGATAAGACCATGCAATGATATGAGAACATGCGATGAGACCATGCGACTGTAATACGAGATTGAAATATGAGACTGTAATATGAGGTTGTAATACACTATTGGCGCAAACCCAACGCTACAGAGAGTAGTCTGACCGGGAAGTATAACCGCATATCCGAATACATTTGCATACAAAGAAATGACATGAACGGCTGAAGAGATGAGCAAATTACATGCGATTTACTGCGTGGATTCGATGGTAAAGGAATCTTGATCAGTAAGCAACCCAAAGATTCACAAACTGACGGAAGCAGCAAGCAAGATCTATTTAGAGAGTTGATGATGCCCGGTAATGCAAGAGTATTTTTATTTTAGTATGTCCAATTAGAGTAAAGGTGTCGACGGTCATAAACACTAGTTGTTCGGAAAATAAGGGAATGATTGATCCATATATTCCACTCTGTCTAAGACTTATCGTTCAAGTTAATTTTCACCTAATAGAATGTATTTACAGAACAATGTCGCTAATCTAATATATAAAGCTCAAATTGTCTGTGTGTGTGTGTGTGTGTGTGTGTGTGTGTGTGTGTGTGTGTGTGTGTGTGTGTGTGTATGTTCGCGTTTGGCGGCCACGTCTTTTGTCCGTTTGCAACCGAAATCAATCGGCACGCACACTCGGTACGCACAGAGGAAGGTTTGCCTAAAAAATAAAAAAAAATAATGCACCGGGTCCCCTCTCCAGGGATCGACCCAGCGTAAAATTTCTCGACGACGCAAACGCTACACATTGCAGTTCATTCGAACACACGCCCGCACCAGTCCCGTGTAGACCCTATGCATCGCTGTCCTTCGCAAAGCTTCGAGCAATCGAATATCTCTTGCCGACGAAACTTACTCTTCTATCGCTTGCGTTTCTCTCCAAATTCTGATCACATTTGCACCAAATCCAACCTACACGTTTTCTGCAGGAAGCGCTACACGGGGAGTGTGTCGATTTCTATCGAAACAAGCGCGAAGAGCAAGATTCGAATTCATTCAGCATATCCGGGACCTCGCAACAAAGATTGCACGTGACGTGTCCACAGACCTATCTTTACACTACAGTATCTTGCCCGTACGAAGGACAGGCCATGGATCCTAGTACAGAATAATTCCGAATATTTGAATGACTGTGTGTGTGTGTGTGTGTGTGTGTGTGTGTGTGTGTGTGTGTGTGTGTGTGTGTTTGTTTGTTTGAGTGTGTGTATGTGTGTGTGTGTGTGTGTGTGTGTGTGTGTGTGTGTGTGTGTATGTGTGTGTGTGTGTGTGTGTGTGTGTGTGCTCGTGTGTGCGTTAGTGTGTGTTGATTATATGTATTGATGTGTTGTCGTGTTGTAGGTCTGGTTTCGAAATCGTCGTGCCAACGATTCCCATTGGTCCGCCTCCCAATGTGGCCGTACCGGCACATTTGTCACGGATGATTGCACTGCGTCCCATTCCGCATCCGATTGGTTCAATGGGTGGAAACTTTCGTATGGCACCGGTGATCGCTCCGATTCGGGCCAAGGACGGGACTTATTTGCCTTGCCCGCCGCAGCCGGGAAGTGCACTGCAGCATGCGTTTTTAGGTCTGAACGGCTAGATAATGATGCAAGGTATTACATGTTGTATGTTTAGTACGAGTTGTGGGGCGCAAGGAGTGTCGGGGTAAACATTGGCTTATTTCAATATTGGTTAATTTATTTATGAAATAAAAATAAAGGTGAGTATGGATTTTTGAAGACAGAACAGTCGATTTGTTGTTGTATAGTGGGAACAAACGGTAAATCTGATGTCTTGATATATATGTGCGTGTACGCATTAGACATACTGGTGGAATGTGGCCATTTGCGCGACAAAGTTGTTGCCCTCCGAGCGGATATTGGTATTAATCGAAAGCTCTTCTCTTGCCGGATCTAATTACACTCAACGTTGTGCTACAGAGACGTAACTGAAGTTGATAGACCCAATTTCATGTATTTTTATGAGTTAGTGGCGGAGAAAGGCGGGACTAAGGCGGGATTAGGGTTAATTGCATAAAGTAAAGTACATCATTGTTATAGCTAGCAGGCTGTGAACAGTAACCCAACACAGTAAAGTTTCCAGTTGGGGTGTCAGTTAGATAAGGAAGAGTACGTCTAGTATCCGCTTTTAGTCTTCATCCTTGGAAATTTCAGTTTAAGACGACGACGAATCTTCTGATTCAGGACCAACTTCAATTACCATCTGCTCTACAACGTCGCCTAACACACCTGGTATTGTCCTGTAATGCTTCTCCACCTTCTCACGTACCTACCTCACGCCGTTTGCCCACTAGTCCACAGTAACGTTTGCTAGACCTTCTCTACACAGGCGCTTGATGTTTTCCATCGTAAACCCAGCAATCCCTGTGTTGTGCTGTGCAGCATGTCGTTTTACCTGTGTCCCTACCAGGAAGCAGGAAGGTCAAAGTCCTCATAGTGATGTCATCAACGCTCAAGAATGCACTAAATGGCTGGTCAGTTTGTTTCTGATATAGACAAATTTGTCAAGTTATTGTGGTTTCCAGACGCTTCTCTGAGCCAGAAGTGAATGAGTGTGTGTATCTGGTACATATGGCTGTTCCTAAAAGAGGCAACTGACACATACAACCAGTGAGCGCATAGAAATGTCCATGTCTGTTGTCATGGGTTATAGCAAAAGTACAATTTTTAATATATCATTTCATCATTAAGCAACCGCTTTTCAAGCCAGCGAGGCAGCCAGAGGCAACACGTTCATAGGTACAAATTCACGTAACAATATATTTACCCAATTTGTCATTGACACCATACGCTCTGAAACGTAGATGTTAATTGCCTCCTGTGACAACATAACATCCGTTTACACAAGCACTACGCCACGCCTTAAGGTGTAGCCTACATTCCACCAGTCGCTCTAATTCGTAAACGCACTTTAGTTTTGTCTACGAGTCATGTGTTCCAGCTAGGTGATTTGAGCGAGACACGACCTGCTGCCTTCCCTTCCCTTTGCTTCTCCAGCATCTTGTGCAAATATATTTATGCAACGAGCCAGTCAGTTATGTGGTACAAGACTGTCTCACATTACGGTTTGGTAGTCTTGGAGCTTTGATGTCCAGAATATCAAAGTCAGCTGGCGTTTGGTCAATTCGTGTGACCTCTGATGACTTCGGAACTTAGATGCTGCGTGAGTGAAGAACATGTCTGTAGCAAACAGGCGTTATTTGTCTTTATTTTTTCTTTGAAATCAGGCTCTTTAAAAAGTTAACATTCAAAACACACACTCGCATACACACACACATTCTGTCTGTCTGTGTGTATGTCTGTCGGTCTGTCTGTCTGTCTGTCTGTCGGTCGGTCTCCCTGTGTCTTTTATATATTTCAATTTTGGAAACCTCAAATTACATCGAGTGTGCTTCCACTATTACTAAAAGCATCGACTCTAGAAGCGGTCCTGCATAGTCTACGTATTCTCTTGACCGGGATTTTTGGCCACTCTCATGCGAGTAACGGCGCTGAAGGAGGGCTTGGGCGGTTCAATTGGAATATTATACATTTCCTGAACAGCTGTTCTATCTCTGCGTCAATGCTTGGCCATGAGGCCTTACATCTTGCCCCTCATTTCATTCCAGCAATTTCAGGATGGGCTTTATGAATCTCCGTCAAAATCCGTGTGCGGCCTGCAGTCCATATCAAAATCCTGACTCCCCAAACTACACAGTCAGCCTCCACAGACAGTTCTTGACTGCTTAAGTTGTATGCTAGTCTTCAACTTTTTATTGCCAGCCTTCTCTAATCCATGTTTGCACTTGAGACTGTACTGGGTCGTTTGTGGTCCAGCATGCAATCTGTGTAACTTTAACTGGAAGTTTCTCCAACTGTCACAAAACGTGAAGCATTGCTTCTGGCCGGCATTTATAGAGTGTTAGATCAGGTAGGGCACTCGTCTTAGTGCGTCAGCATTGTTGTGTCTCTTCCCTGATTTTTAGCGAAAGGTATACTGATACTCAGCCAATAGTAGCGCCCATCTTTGAATTTGTGATAAAGTTGTCACTGCAATGCTTCGTCTTTCGCCAAGCAGTCTGTTAAGTGGTTGGTGATCAGCCAAAAGTTCAAGTTGTCGGCAGCAGACATAACTGTTAAATTTTAAAATTTCAAACACGATTGCAGCCTCCTCGCACTCAAATTATGAATATTTTTTAACTGCCGACATCGATCCCGATGCAAACGCAATAGAAAGTATATTTAATTTTTTTGCCTGTGCCACAAAACGACACCTAGTCGAAAAGGTGAGGCATCAAATGCCAGCAACAGTGGTGACTTGGTATTGTAGTGTACCAGTGCCCGAGAAGATGTCAACAATCTTTAGATTCCTGGAAAGTCTTGTCTTATCCTTTGAACACTTCCATGTTTGTCCCTTCTGTAAAAAGGCATGCAGCGGTGCGAACGCTGTCGCTCGATTTGAAAGAAACTTGCTGTAGTAGTTCAGCATTCCAAAGTATGTCTTCAACTTTGATACTGCTCATGGTATCTGTGCATCTCGAATAGCTCTTACCATTTCGTCTTTGGGGTGTAATCCATCTTTGTCAATTCGATGTCCTAGATACACCACAGATTGCTCCATGAACTCACACTTGTCTTGTTGTAGTCTCAACCCAGTTTCTCTTAGTCTCTTCAAAACTTCTCCGAAGTTTACTAAGTGCTCAGTCTGACTCTTTCCCGTTATCAAGATATTGTCAAGGTATATCGCGACGCCCGATTTGTCTTTTAACAAGCCTTTCGTGATCCTCGCTGGTGCCGAGGCTATTCCAAACGTTAACCGGTGGTAAAGAAACAGTGAAAGTTTTGGAATAGACATTTATTTGCTGAAAATAGACTTTGTTACACCTTGCCTATGTACGTAGATAATTAAAGGTTATTCGAGGCAATACTTGTTATCTATAGATTGTTGTGTGTACAGTGCACAAGCTATAATTTTACGAACTATAAACTATATGCAATGATACTAGACTATGCAATGCTTTTGTGGACTAGGCATATATGTACATGCTGATGTGCATGTTTCACAGGCTGCTACACAAAGTCTTGCAAATGTTCAAATATTTGCACTCAAACTGTAATTTTAGCATAGTCAAGCTAGAGGTACACTGATGTTCTTCATGCACTAAACCCATAGCTAAAGCTACCTCTAAAATGATTAACAGAGGAAACCCCTACCCCTGATGCAAAAATCCCCTACCCGTGATGCCAAAATCCCCTAACCCTGATCTAAAAAAGCCTATCCCTGATGCAAAAAAACCTTACGCTCGATGCAAATACTCCTACACCAGATGCAAAAACACAACTACCCCTGATGCAAACCCCCCCCTACCCCTTATGCAAAAAACCCCTAATGCAAAAAACCCTTACCCATAATGCAAAAAACCCCTACCACTAATGCGAAAAAACCCATTTCACTGATGCAACAAAACCTATCCCTAATGCAAAAACATACCCTAATGCAAAAACACCTACCCTTAATGCAAAACCCCGGATGCAAAAAACTTATATGCAAGAAACCCCTTTCCCTAACGCAGAAACCTCTACCCCTAATGCAAAAAGCCTTTACACCTAATGCAAAAAACCCCTACCCTAATGCAAAAATTCCCTACCCTTAATGCAAAAAATTCCTACCCTTAAGTATGTATTTTGTATATGTACGCACGTATATATTAGTTCAACATTTACATTCAACCCATCGCTTCCCCTCAAAAACCACAGAAAGCTGGTTACGCTCGGCCACTGTGCCATATCTATCTGCGACGCAAAAGCTATACCGGACTTGTGAGATATATAAGGGAGGGGTTTGGCTACGCGAGACTTTGTACCCCTGCAAAGGAGCCCCTTTTCATGTCCACGAACAGACTCGATGCTCCCTTAGCGGCGCGGCGTCATTGCATGCAAGTTGACTTCTGACGTGCCATGAAACTTGCATGCATGACAACTGCATGTACTAGCTTTTCGTAGCAAGCTAGTCAAATTCTAGTGCTGGCTGGCGCGCTTACCTGTCGGACGACAATTCCAATTGCTAGCTTAGGTCTCCGTGCAGTTAGTGGCGACTTTCGCAACCAGAAGACAAGAGCTGCAGTCTACGCACAGTGATAGCCAAAGTCTATTAGCGGCAAATGATCGTCGCGAAAGCAACTTTGTTGAAGACGATGATAAACCACACCGACGACCACAGTCTATCGTTTCATCACAAGCATTGCAATGCAGATTGATATCTATAGAGTCACGTGGTCTTTGCGCATACTCTGTTTGTGTTCGCCATATTATTCTGTAACTAAGAAATTATTACACAACTTATCGATTGTGAATTTCTGTCTTTCTCTGTCTCTCTCTCTCTCTCTGTCTGTTTCTATTTTTAACTGTCTTCCAGCTGTCTAGTCTGTCTGTCTGTCTGTCTGTCTGTCTGTCTGTCTGTCAGTCTGTCTGTCTCTCTGTCTCTCCGTCTCTTCGTCTCTTCCTTTGCCTGTCTACATGTCTGTCTTTTTTACTCTCTGTTTGTCTCTGTCTTTCTGTCTGTCTTTCTCATATATTTTCATAAATAGATGCTATTACAACTAAAACTATTAAAAATGTTTCACAGACCCAATACGATCAATACACCTCAAAAATAGAAATACAGTACGCAAAATTGAGTATGATAATTTTTTTATTACTAAAGCTCTTAGATAAAAGGCGTGATAGTTGATTTCTGTTGTCTCTGTCTTTCTGTCTGCCTGTCTGTCTGTCTGTCTGTCTGTCTGTCTGTCTGTCTGTCTGTCTGTCTGTCTGTCTGTCTGTCTGTCTGTCTGTCTGTCAATACATATATTTCAAACATGGAACTATTATACATCACTGCAAAGTACATAACTATAACTAAAGTCCAACACTAGTAACAACATAAAACTTGCAAACTACATACGAGAGGCTAGACTCTAGAGCTAGCTACAAGATACGCAAGTCAGAAGAAATGAATCCAAAGACCAGGAGATGGTGACGACAGAATCCGAGAAGACGCACTAGGCCACGAGGGCAAGGTAAGGCTGCGATAATCCCAGATGCTGAAGTCACAAGATGGACGACAAGACGAAGAAGTAGACGAGATGATGACGACAAAATCTGGAGAAAACGCACTAGGCCACGACGGAAAGATAAGGCTGCGATAATCCCAGATGATGAAGTCACAAGATGGACGACAAGACGAAGAAGTAGACGAGATGATGACGACAAAATCTGGAGAAGACGCACTAGGCCACGAGGGCAAGGTAAGGCTGCGATGATCCCAGACACTGAAGTCACGTGCACAAGATGGACGACAAGACGAAGGAAAGACGACATGATGACGACAGAATCTGGAGAAGACGCACTAGGCCACGAGGGCAAGGTAAGGCTGCGATAATCCCACACGCTGAAGTCACAAGATGGACGATGAGACGAAGATGAGATGACGACAGAGTCCGGAGAAAATGCACTAGACCACGAAGGCAAGGTAAGGCCGCCATAGCGATGATCCCAGACACAAAAGCCACAAGAGTAAAGACAGAACGTAAACTCGATCACAACAAAGAAACGTAAGCCACGGAAACAACATACGACGAAAAGAAACTCAACAAAAGCGTTCATTCCAGAAACGGGAACTCCATACACCCGAATAGGACTGACGCAACCGACGAAAGCGGAAAGAACCGCTGACGCCAAAAAGAATCCTGAAAAAGCTCTCTTATTCTGTTGACGACTTCTACTTTGCAGAAACTGTAGATTGCAAGCACCGCTTCCATTCATCCGGGGTCTGTCTTTCTTTCTGTCTGTCTGTCTGTCTGTCTGTCTATCTGTATTTCTGTCTGTCAGATACATATATTTTCATAAATTAGAGTTATTACAAACTATATAATGATCTAAACTAAATAACTAAAACTACACAAACAAAAAGGACCCTTAGGCCCAATATATTCAATAATTTAATAATTTGCAACTGTCTCTATGAACGACAACTAGAAACCAAAAAACTGAAAATGTCGGTCTGTCTTCTTGATAACATGGATGGATGGATGGATGGACATCACGACTTGTATGGCCACAATAGAAGACGCCCTTTGCTGACGCGAGGTAAAGTTTCGTGCAATCCATGATGACAATGTTGATGCAAAGGAGTAAACAATACGGGTAGAGGAAGACATTAAAACGTGCATGGCCACCACAGAAGGCACCCAGAGCTGACGCTAGCTAATGTTGCGTGGAATCCATGATGGCAAAGTTGATACAGAGGAGTAGAATATACTGGTAGAGGAAAACATGACGACGTGCATTGCCACCCAGAAGAAGATTAGCGCTGACGCGAAGTAAAGCTGCGTGCAATCCAAGATGACGACACTAAAACAAAGGATATGTTGGCGCAAAGACACTAGAAAAGGATCCGGAGTACCAAACAATGACTTGATGACAGGAGACTGTGCAGATGGAAGGTGAGCAAACAAAAGATCAAAAACGAAAGCGAACCCCAATGGCCAACATGAAGAGTCATAAAAGGCGTTAGGGACCGAAGCAGCAAACAATGACTTGGACGACGACTCGAAAACTCTTCTCCTTGATCCGTGAGACAAACAGACTAGAAATGTGTGGTCCGCTGTCTGTTTAGCTGTCAGTCTAGCTGTCTGTCTGTCAATCAAATATAGTTTTATAAATCGGCACTGCTACATGATAAATCAACTAAGCAATTTCTAAAGGAAACTTATTTGTCTTTTTGTCCCGAACCCATACATGGTGTTTGCGGGCAACTAAAATACAATAGTTATGATTTGCATTATGTCTGTACAGTAGACGTACTTCCGGGTAGCAATCTATTTATATTATATCTAAAATGGCAAAAAAGGACAGTGCACTTTGTGTAGCATGGCATCGTCATCGTGATTAGACAATGTCTGCTAGTTGTACAGCCATCAGTTCTCAGTGCATATATACACTACCACCATTTAGAGTAG
>NC_085097.1:3120000-3155000 GCF_963422355.1 Corticium candelabrum | reverse complement strand
CTTCACTTGGATATGGTAGTCAGATTCTAACTAATCAAATTTTGAGAACGTGTTTTCTGATTATCTTCTACATCTCTAAATTTATAGATAATGGAAATACTGGAATTACCAATCAAAAAATTTAGGGCTTATATTTAGTACCTCTTAACCTAAATAAAATCATGACAGAATATGTTAACATGTATGAATTTGATTGTGTTGGCTTCAAATTGCTTCTATTTTTAGAGTTCTGTTTTGTACGTTTTCATGTCACGTACTATTTGTAACCTGAGGATTAGGTGTCAAGCTTTCGGATTTTGATTTTGCAATTTAGAAGTCAAAGCTTAAAATGAAAATTGAAACCGCGAAACAAGTGGTATAAGCTGTCCAATTATAATTTACTTATAGAATGGTTTGCCGATATAGTCGACGACTTGTAATGAATGTGAAATCTAGGGCTTAAGAGTGCTTTGTAGCTATAGAGCATGCGCATGGAACACGTGATGCAAAGATAATTTACCGATCTGCATTGCTGGAATGATGGGAAACGATCGGTTGCGGTCGGCGGTGTGGTTTATCATCGTCTTCAACAAAGTTGCTCTTGCCACCATTTGTCTAGATCATGAGTTTCTAGATGAACAATGGGGATGGTGTCAAAGTTGCCGTTCTTGTCTTCCAGGTGTGAAAGTCGTCACTAACTGCACGAAGACCAGCAATACGGTATGTCATCCAGAGAGTGAGTGCACCAACTCACAGCATGTGTACGACAAAAAGTATACCAACAGTTACCAGTGTCGGCCAGTCCGGCCAGCTGATTGCAAGGATGGCTTGCTCACGTCTCATTCACCTACCGACTGCAGTACGAAGGGAGACAATTGCAGATGTCGGAGAGTTCCTAGCGATCATACAAAAGTAGAGTGTTACTGTGGAACGGTAACGCCCACTCTAACAGAAAGTGTGGGTAAGAAGCTGTTCTGGATATGCGTCTGCTTTGCGTTTCTCTCTCTCTCTCTTTCTCTCTCTCTCTCTCTCTCTCTCTCTCTCTCTCTCTCTCTCTCTTGTGTTTGCTGGCTCAGGGGCATGTTATGTCACTCTACCCTGTCATTAACTTTTCATCCAAATTTACACTCACACATACACACACAAACACACACACACACACACACACACACACACACACACACACACAAACACAAACACACACACACACACACACACACACACACACACACACACACACGAACACACACACGAACACACACACACACACACACACACACACACACGAACACACACACGAACACACACACACACACACACGAACACACACACGAACACACACACACACACACACACACACACACACACACACACACACACACACACACACACAAATGAACAAATGTCAAGCCCCCACGTCATTCCTGAATGACGTCAACCTTACGGTGTCAACCTTAAGGTCAGTTGCGGATATAGCTCCGCTGCCGCTTGAGACAAGGCCTCCATGCGCTACGTGGAGGCTTAGGGCCATCGCTACAATCCACCTGGAGCGTGTCCAGAGTCATCCATCGGCACTGAGTATGGCGCGGATTTGGGACTGGACAACAAGGCCCACAAGTACCCGTCTGCTGCATGATGTTACTGCCAAGCCAGCGGTCATGTCCACCCCAGTCAATGACCAGGTACTCATTTATACTCCTGAGTTGAGGGAAGCAATTGTGTGTAAGTTTACTGCTTAAGGAAATTATGCCATAGATCGCCATGACTGTGATTTGAACCTGCAACACTGCAAGGTCCCGGACGTTTTCATTCTTCAAATGCACTCTCTAACCAATTGAGCTACAGCACCACACACACACACACACACACACACACACACACACACACACACACACACACACACACACACACACACACACACACACACAAACAAACACACTCTCACACACATTAGCGATGTGCTAGCTCCTACTCTAACTGTAATAAATATATTGATGTAAGGTCAACTATCCTGTGCTTTTAATATACTTCTTCACCTTTCTTTTAAAGAAGTTTAAAAATGAATGCAAATAAGGTATGAAACATTTTGAATAAATGAGAAAGATGTAGGGATGCCGTACCAAAAAGAATAGAAACAAGACCATGTAGGGTGTGCTGTGACATCTTCCATGAATTCATTCATACAGACTGAGCAATACATCATCCGTATATTACACTATTTTCTAGACACGATGTGTTTTATACCCTAGAAGATGGTGCAATGTAATGATGATGTATTGCTCTGTTTGTATGAGTGAATTTATGAAAGATGTCACAACACTCCCTACATTGTCTTGTTTCTATTCTTTTTAGTATGGCAACCCTACATCTTTCCCATTTTTCAAAAAAAAATTCATAATTTTAGAAGATTTGTTTGTTGGAATGGTATTTATACACCATCATTTTTCCAGTCTGGATCTGCCATTGATTTTAGCCCATCAGTCAATTAGAAGCCAATAAAGTCGGCGTGTTAATAAAATTGGTTAAGTCCCGTAATAGTTTAACCCCAACCCCAATTTCTAGAGGTCATTATTGGACCCTGTCAATGATCTTGAAAGCCTTAGATTGATTTTATGGATCAGTGATAACTGCATCTCGTAAGTAATCAAATATAGAAGAAAACGATATACGTATAATGAGTGATGGTTATCTCAGCGTGGTTACGGAAAAGAAACGACGATGTCGTGTTGTATCTCCCTGTCTGCGAAACAAGCATAACAAAATTAATTCTTTATGTTTAGCAGTATATTGTTGAGTTTGTACCCTTTCTCGGCAACAGTTCACTGAGTTGTTAGGCAACCACTGACCATAGCTTTCCACTTAGTTTGATCTTGAGCGACGATGTACCAGTTTACCTCTGACACATCCTTAAATTTAAGATCACGGGATACTACATTCCTCAATTTATTTTTTGACACCACGAAACTCCTGTATTTTACATTCTTACTAATGAAAAATTATCATTGACTGCTTTGCAACACAGAGTAGGAAAAACATGTAATTGCAACCTGGCCAACTGTCAACATGTACGTGGTCATCAAGTTACACACACGCATGGGCGCGCACACAAACATCTACACTCACTCACGCACGCACCCCACCATCACCCACATACCCACACATACAACCACCCATACACACATACAAGATACAACCACCCACCACCCACACATACAAGATACAACCACTTACACATACACTCAGCCACTTACACATACACCCACCCACCCACTCACACATAAACATACTGAGTCGAGAGGAGAAATTGTGTATAAGTTCCTTGCTTATAGAAATTATGCCGTAGCTTGCCATCACTGTAACTTGAACCTGCAACCCTGCAAGGTCCGGCTGTTTTCATTCTCTAAATGCACTCTCTAACCGATTGAGCCACAGCACCACACACTCAAACATATACCCACCCACACACTCACACTCACACACACACACACACACACACACACACACACACACACACACTCAAACACGCACACACACACACACACACACACACACACACACACACACACACACACACACACACACTCAAACACGCACACACACACACACGCACGTAAACATACACTACCGACTCAATTACTCACACATACATCCACCAACTCACTCACATATAACCCACCTAATGACACATACATCCACCATGCACCCGTTCACTTATACATTTACCCACCCACTCACACATACACCCACCCATCTACTCGCACTTATGCACAGACACACATACCCAGACACACACACACACACACACACACACACACACACACACACACACACACACACACAAATATGGGCAAATGTTAAGCCCTCCCCAACTTTCGACGTCGACCTTGAAGTCAGTCGCGGATATACCTCCCCTGCCTCTAGAGACAGGGCCTCCATGCGCTACGTTGAGTCTTGGAGCCAGCGCTACAATCATCCTGGAGCTTGGGCAGAGTCATCCAGGGGCAATGGCGCAGCTCTGGGACTGGAAACCAAGGCCCACACGTACCCCTCTGCTGCATGATTTTGCTGCCAAGCCAGCGGTCATGTCCACCCCAGTCAATGACCAGGTACTCATTTATACTCCTGAGTCGAGAGAAGCAACTGCAACTGCAATTGAACTGCAACAGTGTCGCCTCCACCAGGATCGAGCCTTCGACCCTCATCACGAAATACAAGATCCCGGATGTCATCACCAACGCTGTACCATCTGCTCCACGCCCCCTCCCACACATAAACACTCAATACACACACACCACACACAAACAACCCTGTATGTACAACATTTTGTTACATTCCACGTAGAAAGCCGATGTCTCCAAAGTGTTCTGGCATTTAACCGATGTCATGCCTATATATATATATATATATATATATATATATATATATATATATTACTCTTTTCTCTTGTTGGTTTTGGCATGGCGAATGGCTTTTGCGCAAACTAAGCTTTCTAGTACTGCAGTTTGATACTGAAGAAAGTCGTGATTTACAAATGAGTATTCTAGAAAGTTACAGATGACTAACAATTGGCAATTGTTTATGTTTACTTTTTAGGTAATTCGTCCTTGCTAGTTGTGGTTTAAGAGTAAGCGCATGGTTTTTGTAAGTGATCATCAGCTTCATTGATTAAATTTCAATTGACATCACGCATGTTTTACCTAATTAGCTAATCTAAATTAATTGAATTTCTACAACGGTTAGCATCTCAACGTCGTTCTGTTTTAATCATACAGGACGCTTTAGCGATTCTGTTTTCATGCTTTTAAGGCCTGTCCACACTAGACCAGAATGGATCGCGATCGGATCCTGCTGGAATCGCGATGCGATCGGGATAGCGAGCGTCCACACTGCACTTTGAAAACGATACCTCAGCCTCATTTCGATATCACGTAACTTATGACCGATGTGTACGTGTGGCTTCTTTGCTTGTGGAAAGCGTTGATACAGCGACGTAAGGTGAGCGAGAACAAAGACGAGTGTGGAGTGCTAAATGTTCCGACTACACGCGTAGCGTACGTGAAGGTAACGCCCGCCATTTCTAATTGGATTCAACCGGTCGCGATCGGATCGCGATCGAAACCATTTCGCGATTTGGATCGGACGGAGCGCGATCGAATCGGATCGCGATCCAGTTGCCAGTGTGGACAGGCCTATAGGGTTATAACTAGTGGGATATAATAGATAGTTTTTGACAGTAAATTGGGAGACATAATGCTCAGTATCGTTTGATATATAACTGTCATTGACAGGAAAACAAATTTTCTGCTAGTTGCACATGTATTCTTGAGGTTGAAAAGAGTTGTCTACCTGTCGACTGTCACAGTGGGAGCCCAATGTTTATATGTAGACTAGATGAGATTCCGTTCTTCACCTGGGCTGATTAAATTATTGATTGTTATACTGTTGAAGACAATTGAAAAGGTAACCGAGTGTCCCGTTTCGAGAAATCGCGTTCAGAGATATATACAGTATATCCGAGCAGCAGCAACTGGGAAGTCACGCCTAGTTCTTACTCGCACGTATAATCGGTTTTCCGTATAGATGGGAAGTCACGTCTCGTCTCGCAAACATTTCGAGAGTCCAGTGGGACGTCGTTGCTGATGTTGAAGGAAACAGGCGTATAAACCGTTGCAGCTATTCGACGCGCGTACAAAGTTAGACAAAGGTAGAAGCATCTTTTAAGCACCCCGATGTACTAAAAATGTCTTGATTTTATCGCCGTCATCGGCAATAAACGACACACTTCGTGCGTGCGTCCAACTTCTCGAACGGACAGTTCAAATTTTCTGCTGGAGATCCCAAGCGCGGTTTCAGAGAAATTCGCGGGCGAGTGGAGACAGTTTCCATCGGCAGGTTATCGAGTCGTCCCGAGAGAACTCTGAAACACGACGACAGCCTCATTGTTGAAATGCATGATTTAGACGTGCGCGAACAAAATTTGATGGAGATTGTACCCGGGGCGGCAGAGATACACGTGGCCACGCACACATACACACAGACGGTTTTTTTAGATGTATTCGTATGCATTGTTGCAGTATGTCTTATTTGTTGCTGTAGACCTTTGCCATGGAAGTCCAGAAGATTTGATCGGTTTCAGCGGGACGTTTCAACTTGTCAACTATGCCTCTAACCGCGACTGCCAGTGGCAAATTCATGGCAATGTTGGTTTTAAGGTGATGGTCACGTTGGCCATACAGAAGAATGAAAATTGGCGCGACTCTGTTACAATTCTTGATGGAGACTCGTCGGGATCTGTTATTACCAGACTCACTGGATATAGAGATATACAGTCCGTCGTATCTTGCAGTAAATCTCTCTTTGTTAGACATAGGAACGTTTACGGAGCGTCCAAGTTGACATTTACTGCGTCGTTTACGAGTATTGGTAAGTGATGAATGTCATGTTTGATATATTAATTATAAATTAGTGCAGTTTCTTGTACATTTTAGATCGCATAACTTCTCCAGATTATCCTAAACCTTATCCTTTATCGACAAGAAGACTGTGGATAGTGTGTGCTTTACCAATGCAGCCAACGTATCTTGACTTTACAGACTTCGATTTGGAGGAATCAGACTATGTGACAGTGTCGTCTGAAGGACTTCTTACAATTTTTCAGGGTCGATTAGCGCAGCCATTCAGAATAGTTGTTACATCCATGACGACGATAATTTTTAACTCTGGCAGCTTGAGAAAAGGAAAGAGTCTTCGGCGATTTTCCGTCCATTTTGGCATATCACCGTCCCACATTCAAGGTAAGTATACGTTAGTGACTAGCGTTGAGTAATTGCGTCCAATTACGTGTATCATATTGTGTCTTTTTTGTGTCAGTTTGTGAAAGTCTTTTTATTGCGAATGGTCAACTGAATTCTACTAATACAAGAGTAGGTACAATCGTGTCAGTGAATTGCGACTCAGGCTACACACTCGTCGGTTCTAATCGGAGAGAATGTTTATCTTCTAGAACTTGGAGTGGAGACGCCGTGTGTTTACGTATATCGTGACAGCATGTTTTGTGGTAAAGATATGTTGTATGATTTTTGTTTATTTTTGCGTTACAGAACTAAAGTGCTCTCCATCATTGTCGGTTCGTAATGGAAAATTTATTTCCAAGAGTAATGGCACTGGAATTATAGTAAAGCTGGTCTGTGACACAGGCTACTATGCTCACAGTACTTTGCAAGCCGTCTGCTCTGTTGGTGGGCGGCGGATTTACGTTCGACGTCAAGCGAATTGTTTGGGTACGTCTCGAGCGTTGACTATTGCAAATTACGTAAACATATGGCGCTGTTACTACAGCTGTTCGCTGCTTTTTCCCAACTCTACCAAATGGAAAATTTACAGCAAATGATATCGTCTTTGGCAGTACAGTCAGATTTTCTTGCAACATTGGTTACACGTTGGTAGGAGAAGATATTGCCGCTTGCACTGCAAATAGAACTTGGAGTCCATCTATTCCGACTTGCATCAAACAAGGTCCAAGAGTTAATATTTGTTACTTGTTAATATAAAAGCGCAGCATTGATATTTTAAATTCTACATTAACTTTGAAAAATACATAGATTTATGAGTAAACAACTGATGACCTATTTTTCTTATATTGACAAAGTCGGAAATTTTATAATAGGTCAAATAATTATGTATGTTATAAATTTTTTAAAAAATTGACAGCGGTTAGGGTCGTCCATATTTCTCGGCATTTTTACGAACATACAAAACCTAGGCTGGGAAAAGGGAACAAAATCAGCCGTGCGCTTTGCAAAAATGCTTTTCTAGCGCATTCACAGGACGTTTTCATCGAGGTAATTCAATGTTATCGCACGCAGATATACGTGGTCAAACCAACAAGAATTACGATAATACCTAAGAGCAGTTTTCGCATCCGGGTTAATGAGCAATGTCAGGGTTTCTCTCCCCTCGTGTCTTGATGGAGAACGTAGGGAGGCCGGCAGAATTGAGCAAATTCGTCAGATCTGTCCATACACACCTTGTCAATGCCTATCAGCGTTTTAACAGTTAACTACATGAAGTATGATATTGTGAGTAAGGTCCATGAGTTTTTGTAAGGTTGAGAGTGATGAGGAGAAGGATGTCATATTGAAAGAAGCTTTTTGGAAGCTATAGATGAGGACGAAGAGAAAATATATCAAGTATGGGTCTATTTAATCATCTATAAATATCAGGTCAGTACTTTCCCCGTAAAATTTCATGGAAGGGGGACGGTGACGGCGAAACAAAAACGCGTACGTTTGTACACTCGTGAAAATGCCGAGAAGTGTGGTCGACCCCTTTGAAGATTGATCAAACACTCACATGGATAGCTTGATGACGCGAAGGCGTTTAGCTCGTTTACAGTTTTCATGTTTCAGCTTCCAATATATAAATTTTGATCAAAATAGTTTTGGCAATAATTAGTATTTGCAATGCACTCTTGCACAATGCACTTCACATCTTTTATCATTTGCTAGTATACATTCACTATCAAGACATTCCATATTTTCACATCCTTTTCACCGGACATTCACTCCAACAATATCGATTTCTTGGGCATTTTAAATTGATTAACTAAGAGCGTTCCGGTCTTACTCAGGTAGGAATGGTTCAAATTGTCAAGAAAGTTGGAAAGAAGTTTTCGCCGTGATTTTGTTGCGGACAAAATGTGGAGTTACCAAGTCAACGACATATAAAAATCGAAGGAAAATTGTACTAATTTACAACATTAAAAACTGAAAAACATTGAATATGGAAAAACTTCTACGAAATACCGGACATGTCTCGCTTACGGACAGTGTTTGGTTTCAAATTGTGCTGTGGTCACTTGTTGAATTTATCGTGAATTATGATCACCATATAGCTGTACTTACATATACTGTACAACAAATTCAGTTTAGCATTGTATTTGTATTTAGCAATATTAACTTTTGGATAAATTTTAATAGTAATGCAATTCTATACCATCATGCTTAATAATTTTTATTTGCGTTGATTATAGTTGTTTCTGCAACTTTCAAGGATTCCAGTCGTTTACTTTCATCATTTCAGGATAATTTCTTTAACCGTTTAATCACATTCACAGCTGCCGCTCAACCTATCTCCCAGATCAAAACAAAGTATACTGAGGACAGCGATGGAGGAATGAACGTTGCATTAGATCTTATTTTTGTGATGGACACGTCAGCAAGCATTACTCGACGACAATTTGACAAAACCTTAAAACCGTTTCCAAATATGGTAGCTCGACATTTTCCCGTTTCGCCATTGCATACGAATGTAGGCGCTATTGCATTTGGCTATAAAATACACGTCATTTCAATTCTGACAGACAATTCTAGCGATTTCAATCGCTCAGTGAGAAACTTTAGGTATAAGAACTCTGGAGGTACTAATACTGGTCAGGCACTTTTACGTGCAATAGAAATGTTCAAGACGTCTGGGAGATCATTGACATACACAAAGCGAGTTGTGATTTTGCTGACCGACGGGTATAGGAACATGGGTCCGAGCATTGCGGCTACAGTCGAACATTTGAAAAAGAACGCAATAGAAGTATTCGCTTTTGGAATAGGATCTGATGTTAACGAAGAGGAGCTACACGCACTTGCCTCTTCACCAAGTGACAGACACGTTTTTCTGGTCAAATCGTTCCGCTTGTTTCGCAACTTCACTTTAAGCATCGTTCCACGTAAGAATACTAATTTGCTTTAGGTACTTGAAATATATTTAAATGTTTTGTCTAACTGGAGTTTGTGCATGCCAGAGCCAATAAGGGGACAGTGTGGTATCTCTGGGTTACCTGGGTTTCATTCTCGAATATACGAAGGAGATAAATCGGCATATGGTGCGTGGCCATGGATGGTGGCCATTTATATGAATTCTTCTTCAATCTGGAAATTTTCTTGTGGAGGTGCTCTTATTAACAACCGATGGATCGTAACTGCCGCTCATTGTATTTACGACGAACGAGGAACTTTTCAAGAAATAGTTAGAGTTCAACTCGGCAAAAAGTATTTGTATCTAAGAAATCCACGCGAACAGACTTACAAGGCAAACGTCAGCACAGCAATAATGAAAGGATACGATCCATTTACTTTGGACAATGATTTTGCTTTGCTGCGTCTAGACAAAAATGTTACCTTCAACAGGTTTGTTCGACCAATCTGTTTGTATCAGGATCCAATTTACTACCAAAACTCATCAAATGTCTACATTGGTCGGAGAGTTATTATTATTGGATGGGGAAGGTACACTTCATCTCACCTTGCGTTATCTCAAGTTTTGAGAGAGACTACAGTTACTATACAAAATAGGTCACAGTGCGATCAAATCTATTCTCACGGAAATCTTACAGACAGCATGTTGTGTGCTCGAGGCAATCAAGCGGATGCTTGTCACGGAGATAGCGGAGGCCCCATGATGTGTCAGGATATCAATACCAACCGGTTTTTTCTTTGCGGAATTGTCAGCTTTGGATTTTCCAAGGCTTGCGTGGCAGGATACGGTGTATACACAAAAATTTCTAAGTTTGTGCTTAGCGTCCTAATTCCCGCTGTAGGTAATGGTTAGAAGTAGCTTGAATGACAACACACGTGGTGTTATGAACATGTATGTCTCAGCTAGAAATTACCAGTGTAAGCGCAATACTGTGCATTACTTGGGACAAATTGCATTAGCTGAAGTAAGCCACTGTTTGTATTAAGTGATGCTGTTATGTAAGTGAAAACTAAAGTGATGTTCTCAACTCTGTAACGCGTTATGCGAAACGGTTCTTGATATTACAATACGCGCAACTTGATATGCAGTAAAAGCTGTCTGTATCACCATTTCCGTTTCGCAACTTCTACAACTAGGGAAGTTGTACTGTAAATACAGTTACTTATCTAGTGGTTTTGTAGTGTGAGAGAATCACTAAACATTTGAACACACTTGTATTTGCATTGTATTTGAAACAGCAATACTGAATCAGGGTAGCAACTGTTACAGTGCATATGAAGCTGAACTAAAACGTCAACAAGCGAACTTGCACCAAAGCGGACATTACACAAGTGCAGGAACGGGGGAATGGTTGGGAGGGGATGCAGCTCCTTGCATATTGAAATCTATTTGTGCTACTGACTTTTGTAAATCTGTTTACGGTCTGGCAAGCAAGGTAGTTTTTGCATACTGATAAAGCATGACATCAGCAGTACAGTCCCTCTCTCTTGAACTTCTTCTACGCCACTGCCGGTCATATCCAAAACCCAAGTACATGTAGTTAACGGCTGTGCGCATCTGGCGCTTTGCGCTACGTGAAGCGCTAAGACCAAATCGCAGGGCAAAACCACGGCAAACTAGAGTTGCTACATCTAGAGCATGCGCCCTCCTTGTTATAAACTAAGCCAGTTCTAGATGTCGACGGTTTTCACTGTGGATTTGCGCATCCCGGATATGCGAGGCATCCGCGCACATTTTTTTGCAATGGCGCAACAGTTTTACGACGATTATTACTGCGATATAGATTTGGCTGCTCTTTCGTCGAGTCAGGGCAACAGTATTTGTCACTGAGTTTCCTCATTCAGCATGCATATGAGTCTGGGTGCCTGCAGTACGTAGCTGCTGATTTCTCTGATGACGGTTCTATCTTCGAGCCAATTGCAGTACCAACAAAATAATAGGTGACAAACATGAAACGGCAGCGGGCAGTCATCTTCACGCAAGCGCGCTCCTTTCAGCCGATAGTTAAACCAAATTTAGTAAACCTAGCTACAAACGAATTTAGGAAATCTGTCTAGAATATTTGTTTAGAATATACCTGCAGATGTAGACAGGCTGTTCATTAACTTAAATCAGTTTAATGAAACCACTTGGTAAAAACGTCTAAGCCTGGCCTTGGAGTTTCATCTCAAGAAAACCTGATTCCTGCATGTTACAGGTATACCAATGAATACACTGTGTGCATATAAATTATATATGTGTGCATCTCACTTTTATACCTATATATTTGACTGGTCACGTAATAGACGTATAATTCAAACGACATTTGATACGTGTATAAGTTTATGCGTTACCTTACGTGTGCTTTCATTCCATATTTCATGCAGTACCAGATCAGTTGTCTGTTTTAAGCATTATTATTTTAAAGGTTGCGCAACTCTGATTGTGGTAGAAACACGGCAATATATCAGGATCTGCCTTTTTATGTCACACATTCTCAGTCCCTAAGACATTCTGGCCCTGCACTGGCAATCTCCTCAAGTAGGGCCAAGTACTTTAAATTTAACTGAGATAAGGACCCCAAAGTACTTTACCAAAGTCATGGTCAGTAGCTGCTTGCATGCCCAGTCAAAGACCAGTTACCCATTTATACTTCGTATTTTGGTAGATGGAAATACGGGTGATCACTAGTTTTGCTTCAGGTAATTTGCACTGTAACTCGTGACTCATTCACTTAATACGACTCTTTCGCGATTGAGCTACAAATGGCACTCTCAGGTTGTAGTATAAATACCCATACATATACGTATACATGCAATTTATGGTCGGCCTGTACGAGTGACAATATTTTGATGTCGGCACGGTATGGCTAGTATAGGTAATTGCACTACAGAAATTCTTTTTAAAAAAAATCAATTATTTTTACGTAGATGAGATGATTGTAAGAAGAATACTGTACCGAGTGACTAGAAGTGGCCAAGTTGGGATATGGCTGGTGCCTTAATTTCCAGTTACGCATTCCGGTGCCCAACAGAAATGGCACGCCTACGTAGACACACCTGGTTGAGACTGGCTAATGTACCAACCTAAACATTTAGGAAAATGCACACATTTATATACGTACATAAATATCAACGAGTTATGTATATATCGTCATGGTACATTCGATCATGGACTCTTGTGTTCAGTTACAGTCGTGACGTCAGCATCTGCTTTGAGTAGCTTCAAGCCATTGTGTCAAATCCTTGCTTGCTTGGTGTTCTGGTGCCACCTGTGGCACAATAGCGCCAGTTGTGTGACATCAAAGTTAGAACATTACGGTTCAGTGTGTTATGGTAAGTTAATTAAATAGCAATGTGTGCAGTGGCGTAGGAAGATATGTTCACGAGCGGGAGAGGGAGTCTACCGTGGATGTCATTATGGGTAAGCAAAAACTAGCTCGCTTGCCAGACCATAAACAGATTTGCAAAGTCAGAAAATTTCCATTCTTACAGTGAGCGAGGGAGCTCCAGCCCTCTGCCCCCGGTTCCTACGCCTGTGGTGTAAAATTTCGTCGAACGTCGCTTCAAATGAAAGCTAGAAAGCAATAGCTCATTGGGAACAGAACAGCTACCATCTGGAGTAGATAGACTACGGAACGTGAGTTGAGATTTATTGTAATATCTGCTATAGCTTATAGACAGTGGATCCATCTCGTAAAGATTTGTCAGTTACTGTAGCGATGTTAATATTCCTACTCACAATGGTACATACAGCTAATGGTATGCATGATTCACAAGTAATAGCCTCGAGCTTTCAGACAAGGGAGCCTGCCCGGTGCGCGAACTCTTAGTCTGGACCAGAACGGTAATAAAATGATTTCGGAAATAGCTTTCTAAGCCACCCCAAATAAATCTGATTGGTCTATCAATAATTGGTTATGCTAAGTGCACTCTAATCCACTAACGCTGATTGCTTGCGTGTGAAATCCGCTTGGGCGGCTAGGCGCACGCCAGAGCCGTGATGAAGACTCTGGTGCACGCACACATTATAGTTTTAGTTTCAGCTTTATTTCTTCCATCTTTTCAATCTTACGGTGACAGGACATGCACAGCATCGCCGCTAGACCATCGCCTTTGACAACTGGTTGATCGGTATTCTCGCTAGTCGAGCGGTTAGATTAGCTAGCGGTCTGCCGAAGAATTAAAGAGTCGTCGTTTCATGCCGTACACCAAGATATCACCGCAAACATGGCAACCGTCTCTTCTTCGTTCGTGATATACCATGACATGATTTACAAATGATATGTTAATCTAGTTGAAGCGATCCTACGCTGTTAGACTACCATTTAGTATCGCTTTTGACAAATACTTTCGAAATCAGTTTAGTACCGTTGTGGTCCAGACTAGAGTTTTCGAGCTTCACGCACTCTTTGGTCTGGAAGTTCTAGGCTACAGTCGTAACTACTAGTATAATTATATTAAACATTGCTAGCTTAATATTCTGTTTGTATTTGTCTATAGCTTTTACAGTTTAGATTGTGTATCTAAATACCAATTGTGTCTACAATAACTAGATTTACGGTAAATGTGAAGAAGCACTAGAAGTGCAAACGTTCGGCCAGTAGGCAACTTGAAGGTAATTGGTCGCGCTATGACCAAATCGTATGACAGAAACGCATGATGTGGCTAACAAATTAGATGTGGGAACGTCACAAATGCAGCTAGATTAGCTAAATGTTGTCTCTAAATGCATGTTACAAATGTAATAGAACAAGCCAAATGTTACAAGTCGAAGAGCCTCGACGCTAAGCCGGCTGGCAATCTTCGCCTTACGTGATAAAGTAACGGGTGTGATCATGTTCTGTTAGTTGTATTGGTGGGAAACCTATGTTACAAAGGTAGACCAAACAAGCAGCTCACCACCGATTTTCCAGCTCACAAGAATGTAAAAGTGTCATTCTTTGTGCAGTTTCTCTAGGCGTCTTGCTGTTTGTACCGCTTCGCTAGCTAGACGTCGCCTACTGTGCACTGTACCGTATTTACACAGCTATCCATCTAACCGCAATTTTGGTTGTTGTAATGAGGTGACCCCAGACCTAAAACAATACTGTGGAAAAACATGCATGTGCACGTGCAGATTAATTAGGCGTCTGTTCGCTCTGACTTTGGATACCGTAAAACAAAAATGAATAGAAGGCAGTAGCATATTGACAGGTCAGTCGAGCCGCTTTGTCCAACAAACAGACGCTGTTATGGACAATGCACGTTCTTCTTCGCAAATTCCCGTCAAACGCCAAATTTCTGTTGAAGACGACACTAGATATTTTTGCAACAACATCACGGCAGCTCAGCCACGCAAACCCAAAATTCAAGCTGGAAGACTGCAGAAACACTATGCAGAAACACTGTGGACACAAGCAAAATGTTACAAGTCCGATACAGCTACACACCTTCGCTCCTGGTTGTTCTTGGGGAAACATACACGTTCAAATGTAAACTATAGGCGCTTTTTCTATGTGCTAAACCCTTAAAGCAAAGGACTAAACACCATGTACAGGACGGACGCCCGATGGCCGAGTTCTCGTTAGCAGCTACCAAACAAAGAAAGGTGGAGCCTCATGATGACCTCACGTTCGTCTATTGGTCAGTAATAACACCACTTCTCGTCTATTGGTCGGAATAGCTTCATTTTCATCTGCGCTAACCAACTATATATACGGTCGGTGGTCGGTCGTTTGGTCGTCGGGTCATCGAACGACTACTATACCCTCCACCCGGAAATCCGGGCCTCGGGTAATTATAATTGGCGAATGGCGTTAATGAAGTCCCGAACATCCACTCGTAATATTATTTTATTACTATGTATTATGTTTGTTCGGATATGTACACTTGAAATGCAACGTTTATGTAGTTTTTTACGGTTTTCTGGCTAAATTTATCTTGTTTAATAATTAACGAAAAAGCAAAGTTGTAAGGTATGTTTTACAATGAGGTTATACAAAAATAAATAATACCTGACCCGCGTTGTCAGGAAGTGTTGGACAGATGGCTCGCAATATCACGCAATTTGTTTCCCGTATGTGAGAATGCAAGGGAGATGGCGTCGCATCGCTCAAACCAAAAGGATATTTGCAAAATTTACCACTATAACTTTTTTGTTTTGTGGGACGTTCGACGGCAAATCACAGGATATTTATGCAAAATATGAAGTGCTAAAGCTGTAACGGGATTCTCGACCTCGAAAGGGACCTTTCAAGACCTTTCTCGTAAAACTAAAATTTATCTTTACGTTGGGATGTAAAAGGACGTTTTCATTCGCTGCGATTGTTCCAGCAGTTTTGGCGTGATTGATTTTAGAAGGCAGACAGACAGACAGACTCTTTAATTAGCAGACACAAACTAGCTTCTATTTACCGTAGATAAGGCACCTTGCATTAGAGTAACAGTGTTGTATTAAGTAACGTACAACTCAAATGCTAAACGCAACAATAAAAATCAAGAACAATACCGCGTTACCTCCGAAACTTTCCGCAAAATCTGTATTACTCTACACTACTTCCTCCCCACCATAGTCCGTTCCCGAATACTATAGTACTAAGTGTCTGAGTCCTTATTGGATAGTCAAGCGTAGTCTTTCAGCCAGCGTGGCCGCTGACTGGTGCATAGCGTAGGAGTTGAAGTCGATTCTCCTGTGGTAGTAAGTGGAGCGTCACCTTAATTGCCTGACGAAGCTGGGGTCTACGGAGGTGGGGTACAGTTGGAGAAGGTAGAGGCATCATCTGGCTGGAGGTGTAGGTGTGGGTCACGATCGACAAAAGGTTTCAGCCGAAGTACCTTCGCCCGCCATTGGCCAGTCGAATTACGTAGTTGACTGGGGACGTGCGCCGAACGATAACATACGGTTTAGACCAAGAAAAGGAAGGCACTTGGCGTGGCCCCGACGGAGCTGTGGGCGATGGATAATTAGCATCCTGCCCGGTTTTTATGGCTGGTGATGGAAGCGTGGGGTGTGGTATTTAGGTTGTTTGGTAATGGACGCGTCTACTGAGGCGGTGACACTGCCGTAGACATATTCGGTAACATCCCGACGGGCATCAGTGTGTGTCAGCGGAGACATGGTGGGGGTGACCTGGCACACTCGCTGAATGCGATAGGCTGCAACATGCGTGAGGAGGCGAAACACTCTTTAAATACGACAATGTAAGAAATGTACTCAATGCTGTCGTGAAACGCCGAATTGTAGGCCAAGTTGACGTCCGGGAGTTTTAAGGCCCAGGAATGTTGGTCTTCGTTGACTACTTTAGTCAGGGGTTCCTCCATGGTACGATTGAGCGGTTCAACGTCGCCATTCGCTTAAGAATGTGTTGGTGTCGATAGATTGTGCTTGACTTCGAAGCGGGTGCAGAAATTCCGATTACTGGGAGCTGGTGAAACACGAGCCTCTGTCTGAATGAAAGGTAGTGAGTACGCCATAAGGACTTATCCACGCCAGGAGCGTTGAGCATTTGATGTCAGTGATAAGGCGACCCCTGGATGCATTTCGACGTATTCTGAAAATAGATCTTGTAGGACCAGAATAGAACGGCATCCATCAGCAGAAGAGGGTAGCGGTCCTTGAAGTCGGCCTCCAACGTCTCGAATGGCCTGGTCGGTCGTGGGTGGTCCGTTAGTGGTGCCTGTAGAGGTTAATGTGGGTTTTCGTTTTAAGCATTGGGTGCATGAGTGACTGTAAGCTGCCACGGCTGTGTTTACATTGGGCCACCAAAACCTTGTGACGACGCGAAGGAGCGGCTTCTGCTGACAAAGTTTGCCAGCTGTAGGATCGTAATGAGGTTGATGAGTAGACCGGATTATGAAATGCGTTCCCAATATGTGATGCCGAAAATAGCGTATGGCTTTGACAATTGCAAGCAGTTTCCTGTCTTAAGTCGAATAATTCCGTTTCGCTTTCGACAGCGTTTGACAGAAATAGGCAAAGGCTGAAAACCCGTGGACGTCCTTTGGGTTATCTCTGGGCCGATATCAATGGCTGATGCACCGGTAGTTAAGGTAAATTGACTGCTTGGTGATGTGTGGGTGAGTATCGGTGCAGGAGTTAGTATGTGTTTGAGATCTTCAAACGCAGTCTGGAATTTTTTAGTCCAGAAAATCGCGGCCTTGTTCGGTAAGTTGAATCAACGGTTTTGCCAGCTCGGCGTATCGTGTTATAAATTTGCTCTACCAGCCCGTTGCCCAAAATCGTTTGACCTCGCCGGGTGTGCTGGGAATTTGGAGTGAGGCAAAGGCTTCAGTGTTGGTAGGAATTGGTTGTAACCCGTTTTCAGAGATCCTGTGACTGCAGAAGTCGATCTCTCTCATTGCAAAACGGCATTTATCTGCCCTGAAACAAAGAAATTGATGTAGCCGTGCATCAAACATGTTGTCAAGACAGTTCAAGTTGTCTTCAAATGTGGCCGATATGACGCAAACGTCGTCCATATAGAGCGGTACTTGCTCGGGTGTCATATGACCTGGAGCCAAGTTTATAAGTCTGCAGAAGGTGGCAGGGCCCTCCTCAAGCCCGAAAGGCATTACATTAAATTTTCACAGCCCGATCATAGAGCAAAATTTGTTTTGTGTTTGTCCTTCATCGTTCACCTGAATCTGGTAATAGCAGCCGGCCAAGGCTATGGTCCTAAAGTATATCGCCCCAGCCATGTTATCGATGTCTTCAAGAAGGTTACTGGTAAGGAAGGCATCATTTCTTGCTTTTTCATTGAGATCTCGGTAATTAGGACACAGTCTTAGAAAGCCATCAATTTTAAGTACTGGGCATATCGGAGCTTCTTACGGCGAGCAGGACGGCCTTATGCCGTTTTTGCTCTTCCAGTCTCTTGATTTCTCTATTTACTTCTGCTCTCCAGGCGGTGGGAACTCGCCGTGATGTCATAGCTGGGGTATTATCTACTCATGGAATGCGATGTGTCACCGTTTTTGAACGTCTTTCGCTATCAGGTCCTGCGAAAACGACACGATGTTTGTTCTGCAATTTCAATAGCTTAGCGTTTTGGTCTGCTGTCAGCTGGCTATCTACTAAGACTTGGGTCACTGGATTCTCACGCTTTGACTCCACCTTTACTTGTTCCGTCACACTGCACACAAGGACATCGCCATCTAATATCTGAGTGAATTCTCCTAGTGTCTGGAGACTGAGGATGTTGATTGTTTCCTTGGATACGTTTAGGACACGTACTGGCACATGGTTGTCTCTCCCACCGTTTGCGATCACATCATATCCCAATTGACCCACCTTGTTGGTCAAATCGCCAGTGACTTCTACAATTCCGCTCCACCTGCCAGCTTCAGAGGTATGAACAACCCCCACAGTACCCGTTACTTGCTAGTTCCTTTGACATCATTTCGTATCGTGTACACTTTCCCATATTTGATCATCTTGACGGGAAAACTCTTGTGCTCCGCAACCAGCCATGCTGAGCAAGGTTTCTCGCGTCCATCGACTGAAATTCGACCACATCGCGTCTCGATGCTAGAGTCCAAGTGCGATAGAGCATCTCTTCCTAGTATTCCTTTGTTGATGTTTGGAACTATCTAAAATAAATATGTAATGCGTTTCAATTCCAGACTAACCTCAGCAGTTGTAGTTCCATCGCAACGAATGGATGAGCCATCCACCATCTTTGGTCGTCTGGTGTGACCGTGTCAGACCAATAGCTCTAGCTCTGACTCCACGTGGGTAGGGATAAGACTGATTTCTGCTTCTGCGTCAACTAGGAATGGGTATGATCTTCTCTGATCTGCGAAGCATCTGGTATGATTCCTGTGACATCCGTATTTAATGACGCAGTGAATCACGATGTCGCCTTCTTACTGGAGTAAGGGCTTCGCAGTACTTGACTATATGTACCAGTTGTAGAAACATGTGGCAGTGATTTCTAAATGAACAGTCAAACTTCAAATGTTCTGGAGATTCACAAATATAGCATTGAGGACTTCGGCAATTCCAAATTTTTTATCTGCTTCCCCATTCATGTCCACGGCACTGGTAGCCACCTCTGTGGTGATAGAACTCCTTAGTCTTATCCATTTGCGTAAAACCAAGCTCCTTGTCTGCGCCCACCCTGCCACGTATTGTATAGATAGTGAGTCTTCTTGTAGTTTCTCCTTGAGCAGCCTAAATAGATGATCTACTGAGGGTCCATCGGTCGATATTGTATCACTATTCGTTTCGGCCTCAGTTGCTTGGACCACCACCTTCTTGCCTACTCCAGCTAGCTGAAGTCATTTTACCTCCTCTTTCAGCCAGGCTACATCCTCTGTGGCGTGTTCTCTCTCCTCCTTGATTTACAGTCTCAGTTCCTCTGGTAGTCCCCGTATAAAAGCGTCGCGTGTAACAGTGGACAGAGAGGACTCTTCAAAACCCGAATATGCAAGCTTTTCTAATCGTCCAATTTCGTGAGCACACTGAGCCAGTGACTCCCCTTCCTTCATTGTCTTTCGTTAATTTTTACTACAGACACTTCTCCGTCTGTTTTCCCTTTTATGAAATTCTTCTTGAGTTGTTTAGCGATTGTCTCTGGCTTTTTTTGATCTGCCTCTGTTCGTCTCAAACAAACTTGGAATGCGGCTTCATCTAGTCGTGAAGCTATTGCCAAGGCTTTATATCCTCCGTCAGTTCCCTTAATGCTGGCTCATACCTCCGTCTTTTTCAGCCATGCCGTCAGCTGGTTGCTGTATCTCATGAAAACGTCTGGTTTTTGCAACTTGATCCGTTAATGGGTCGCACTCTTGTCAACTGTGTAGATTTCGGCACCTTGGGTTAGAGTTACAGTGCTATGCTATATTAAGTAACGTACAACTCAACGCGTAAACGCATCAACACAACTCAAGAACAATCCCGCTCTACCTCAGGGCTTGTCCCCCCAAGACCCGTATTACTCTACATTACAGAAAACACTAGAACTACAAGTAATTAGGATGGCGGTGACTGTACCACATCAAATTGCAGATAAATTCTATAGTGCGTTCACGAATTAGAGCGACTGGTGGAATATAGGGTACACCCTAACGCGTGGCGTAGTGCTTGTGTAAACGGATGTTATGTTGTCACAGGAGGCAATTAACATCTATGTTTCAGAGCAGATGGTGTCAATGACAAATTAGGTAAATCTAGTGTTACGTGAAAGTGTAGGTATGAATGTGTTGCCTCTGGCTGCCTCGCTGGCTGGAAACGCGGTTTCCTTCATGATGCAATGATATACTAAAAATTGTACTTTTGCTATAACCTATGACAACAGAAATGGACGTTTCTATGCGCTCACTGGTTGTATGTGTCAGTTGCCTCTTCTGGAACAGCTATATGTACGAGATACATACACTCATTCACTTCTGGTTCAGAGAAGCGTCGGGAAACCACGAGAAATTGACTAATTTGACCATAACAGAACCAAACTAACCAGCCATTTAGTGCATTCTTGAGCGTTGATGTCATCACTATGAGGACTTTGACCTTTCTGGTTCCTCTGACCTACGGTATAGTCAGAACTGGGTCTTATATACAGAATGGTGAACTTCAAAATCCTCCCTGGTTAAGTAACCATGCATCTACCCAAACCAATTGAGCGTTGATGACGTCACTAATTAGGAAAATTCTGACCTTTCTGCCTCCTGACCTACACTATAGTCAGAAATGGGGCTTATCTAGACTAAATGGTGAACTTCAAAAATTCTTCTTGGATACCTAACCATACAACCACCTGACTTTAAAACACCAGCCACCATTTACTCAAATTAATTATCACTTTGATTTTATTGGATTTACTTCTACTTGCAACTGTGTTCATCTATTTTCTAATTTCTGTATGGCAATGCACAAAGGGGAACATCTCAGAAGTATTGAAAAGACCTGGGTGCTTAAACTGTATGACTTCTTTAAGAGTGAAATGCAGGAAGGAGTTATGCTGTTGGACAAGCCAGCTGACCGTGTAACTGAGGCTATTGGTATAAATAGGTCCACTGTATATTGGATCTGCAAAGAACAGAAAGAAAAGGGACATGTCAGCAGTCCACAGAAAAGAGGTAAAATGGAACACAGTGGATCAGCTGAAGAGTACACAGACAATTTCCAAGAAGGTGTCATTAGACGCAGAATACATAGATTCTATACAGACAAGACCTTCCCTACCATGTCGTTGCTGCATGCAGCTTTAGTACATGAAGTCCACTACCCTTTCTCTAAGACAAGTTTGTATAAGACAGTACGTAAGATGGGTTTTGCCTACAAAACTATGAACAAGAAAAAATGTCTCTACGAGCAAAATCGTATCTTAACAGCAAGGGTCAACTACCTGAAACAAATACAAGGATTCAGAGAAAGGAATAGACCCATTGTATACTTGGATGAAACATGGCTACATCAACACCACACTTTGGAAAAATGCTGGACAGACTACGATGGAAAAGATGGATTAAGAATTCCTAGTGGAAAAGGGAAGAGGCTGATTATTTTACACGCCGGAGGAGAAATGGGATGGATACCAGAAGCAGAGTTGGTTTTCGTGGGGAAAAAAGACACTGGTGACTACCACAATGAAATGAACATTAGTCATTTTATGGAGTGGTTTGAGCATGAACTTCTACCCAATTGCCCACCTCAATCAGTTATAGTTCTAGACAATGCAAGGTCTCACAATGCTGTAGTAGAAAGGATACCTACGAAGTCTTCCAGAAAGCAAGATATGATTGACTGGCTGGCCAAACATAAAATACTCCATAAGCCCTAAATGTTGAAAGTCGAACTGTTTGACCTAATCAAGAGATCCAATCCCATTTCTGTGTTCCAGACGGATGTTCTAGCCGCGAAGTTTGGATGCGACTGTCTACGGCTACCCGTGGGACACTGCGAACTCAATCCCATTGAGCTGGTATGGGCACAGGTAAAACGACATGCTGCACAGCACAACACAGGCATAGCTGGGTTTACCATGGAAAACATCAAGCGCCTGTGTAGAGAAGGTCTAGCAAACGTTTCTGTGGAAAAGTGGGCAAACTGCGTGAAGCACGTACGTGAGAAGGTGGAGAAGCATTACAGGACAATACACGGTGTTTTAGACGACGTTGTAGAGCAGATGGTCATTGAAGTTGGTCCTGAATCAGAAGATTCGTCGTCGTCTGAAACTGAAAGTTCCAAAAATGAAGACTAGAAACGGATCCTAGACGCACTCTTTCTTAGCTAACTGACACCCCAACTGGGAAGTTTACTGTGTTGGGTTACTGTTAACAGCCTGCTAGCTATAACAATTATGTACTTAGGTTTATGCAATTAACCCTAATTCCGCCTTAGTCCCGCCTTTCTCCGCCCCCTAACTCATTAAAATACAGGAAATTGGCTCTAGTAACTTCAGCTACGTCTCTGTAGTCCAACGATGAGTGTAATTAGATCCGGCAAGTGAAGAGCTTTCGATTGATACCAATATACGCCCGGAGGCCAACACCTTTGTCGCGCAAATGGCCACATTCCACCAGTCTCTCTAATGCGTGAACGCACTTTAGTGACTGACCAACAGACAGATTGGTCGGTCAGTGGGTTTTTCGGCCATTTTAAATTTCAAATTTCAAATTTTTAAAATTTGAATATTTTAATTTTTAAATTTTAAATTTCAATTTTTAATATATAACATTTTTATTTTTGTTGCAACTTGCATTATATTATCAAATTGTAATTTTTAAAAAATCAAAATTTACAATTTTATTATTTCAAATTTTAATTTTTTAGGTGCGCTATATTAGAAATTGCTTTGCCGACAAGAAAGCGGAGGTAGTTGTATATATGAACCGGATTTTAAATAACAGAAATTAAACGTGCATCCGTTCTCTCAAATAATTTGAGTGCATCAGAAAAGAATGTTAAAAAAGAACGAGTAGCAGTGTACGCGGTAGTGAGTCGATAGGACGGTGTAGGGGTGCATTCTAACGCGTGCTGATACGTTGATTCAATGGAACTAGGCGCCGTTTCTGCTAATCACATCAGCATGTCTCTGCTTTCTTCTGTACTGAGTTTCTGCACCTGTACGCCGCTTCAGACAGTTAACTGGAAGTGCTATTGTAGCTGAAGGCGCGTCTATGCATGATCGCATCATGAACATGAACTCGATCTATTTGTAGTTGAGTGTCAAAGCACATATTAATTGGCGTACTCTGCGTTGTGGAGAAAACTACTACTCTCTATAGAAAAATTCAATTGGATAATTAGCAAAATTTGTGTTGAACAGCTCATCATCAACACAAATACCATTTGAATTAAAACTATTTTGATTATAAGCCATGATGACCTTGTAATTCGTTAGCACTTTGCAGCTAATTATATATAAAGTGATCAACATCATAATAACTATTATAGATGGAGATGTTAATATCATCTATTCAAACTATTTCAAAATATTACCACAACCAGTATGTACAAGTTTGTATGTGCAGTATTGCTTTAGAAACTGGACATTTGCAGAAGGAGGCATAGTAACCAGATATGTTCATACTATGAGACGATTTCATATAGTCGGAGCTCTGGTATTAAGTACCAGTTTCGCCGAGGCTAATTATCGAGGAGAAAGCCCCGAAAAGACCGAGGTCAATAAACTGGATATCGTCGACCCTACCATGCGTTAAACTATTTGTTGCATGTTTAACATCCTACTGTAATTAGAGTTCATAGATTATTCAAGTTGAATTAGAGTGGTTGTGTATTGCAGTGACAGCTAGAGTTTTATGTCAAACAACCACATTTTGACAGCTGTGAAGTGTTGTTGACGTGCACGTGAGCCCCATAAGGCCACGTGCTCAAAAGTATTAGTACAGTACAGTATCCACGTGTTTTGCCAGCGTGATGTCGGATCAGAAAGAAGACCTTAATAGTGACCAGGACGACGACTTTCAGCCGCAAACAAAGATGAGACGCATTGGTTCCAAAAAGGTTACCACTAGTACTAGCCAGCTTGACAGCAGATTTGCTGAAAAGACGAGTACGGACAAAGTACAGGAGTACAGCAAGGGCACGGTTTGCAAG
The DNA here is from genome assembly GCF_963422355.1 of Corticium candelabrum. Lineage (NCBI taxonomy): Eukaryota > Metazoa > Porifera > Homoscleromorpha > Homosclerophorida > Plakinidae > Corticium > Corticium candelabrum. The sequence continues at coordinate 3,130,253 of NC_085097.1, read as the reverse complement.
AACACGACTGCCTGCAACAGTTGGGCGATGCAAACATTTGAAGCATGGAGAAGCAATCGAAACAAGGATGCTCCACAAGAAGAGCAGGTACCCACAGACATTCTCTCAACGAAGGATTCACAACTTTTGCAAGAGTGGCTAATATGCTTCCTACTGGAGGCGAGGAAGACCAACGGTGACAAGTATCCTCCAAAAACTCTCGTACAATTGGTGTGTGGGCTACAACGTGTACTTCGAGCTCAGCACCGAAGCGATTCGTTTAATTTTTTCGACAAGGCAGACCATCGTTTTGAAGGTTTGCGCAATGCTCTTGATAAAGTCTGTCGAGAATTACGTCAAGAAGGACTAGGAACGATCCGCAAAGGTTCCAGTGTATTCACTGCTAAAGAAGAAGACAGTCTATGGAAGAAAGGAGTAATTGCGTTAGACACACCTGTAAAACTACTGAGGGCAGTATTCTTTTATAATGGGATAAACTTTGCTCTTCGAGGTGGTGCGGAGCACAGAAGCCTCAAATGGAGTCGGGTGACTAGATGCAGCCAAACCACAGACGGATTGTCAAAAGTCTGTTACATTTATGTTGAGCACGGATCCAAAAATCATAGTGGTGGACTACGTGATTTACGGCATTCAAACAAAAAAGTCACAAGGTAAATTATAGTCAAGCTCCAACGTGTTTCTGTAAGGTAGTAGCATTTTGTGGTTTGTGGTTTATCAGATACGCTAATGAAGAAGCTGGTGACAGTTGCCACGTAAAAATTTTGGATCTCTATCTTAGTAAGTTGCCAGCAGGATTTTCTCGAGAAGCCTTCTATTAGAAACCTTTGTCGTCTACTCCTTCATTTGGTCCTTGGTATTCAAAGCAAGTAATCGGTCATAACACGTTGGCTACAATGATGAAAGTGATGACAGCTGAAGCTGGTCTTCCAGTTCGAACCAACCACGCTCTTCGAGCTACTAGTGCGACAAGGCTGTTTCAAGCGGGAGTTCCTGAACATGTAATTCAAGGCAGAACCGGCCACGAAACCTTGCAAGCACTGAGACAATATCAAGAGCCATCTGAATCGCAGCAAATGGCAGTGTGCAAAGTTTTGGACAATGGCTATTGGACACACCGATTACACTGACGCAAAAGTCAAGGAGTCCGGAGAGACAACGGAACAGGCAGATGAGCTGAAAGTAGTCGAGGTTGGACAGCCGTCTGAAACGGGAAGACAGAATCCGGCGCCATTTGTCATTTCTGACTGCGTCTTTACAAACTGCAGTACTGTGAACATTATTATTGGTAAAGAATAAGCTTGTAATCTAAAATAGGTATGCCCATGTATTGATTGCTAGTTGGTTTGCAGTATACAGATTCTGACCGGTCAATATACGTTTATTGACCACGGGTCAATAAACGTTTATTGACCACAGGTCAATATACGTTTATTGACCTGTCAATTAACGTTTATTGACTTGTCAATAAACGTTTATTGACCGGTAAATATACCACATGCGGTTGAGTTGCTATGGTAGGAGTGTAATATAACGAGAAAAAGAATCCTAGCAACGGCGGAATAAGCACCCAAACATGCAACAAATTAAGATAACATTCACTCCTTCATACTAATATTCGTTTGAAACTTAATATTTGTGTTTAACAACTGAGATCATTAACATAAATACAATTTGAATAAGAATTCTTTTGATTAAATTAAGTAAAAAGCCGTTGAGAATCATTGCAATATTGAACCTTCGAAACACAAGCAAAACCCAATGCAGTTGCTTCCAACTGAATGAACAGCGTGCGAATTACCTTTCTTTACGTTTAATTAATAGTAGGCTGCAGCTTAATTAACAGGTTTCTATATATATATATATATATATATATATATATATATATATATATATATATATATATTGTTGTTAGTAGCACACTAAAAAGTGCAGTTCTCTAAAAGGGCAACAGATACACGCGAACCTACATGAAACAAACAAACGCACACACAGACTAAATTACTTCTACGTAGACACAATCTAAACCCTCATACTAGAGTCTTTAAGGACTTGTACAAACAATTTACCAAATTGTGAATCCTAGGCTTGCGCCTGTACTCTAAACATTCAACACCTTTTACTATGGTATTACTTGAATACCTGCACCGTTTTAAGAATAACAGTTGTTCTTTCTTCATCTTGTCTGCTGCTTCCACAAGCCAGCTGCCCAAGCCATCAGTTATGGAATCTCCATCCCGCATTCATAGACCACTGCAAATTCCTCTCCTGTACGCTCTGTTCACTGACCTAACAGTTACACCGTTTTGTAGGTCTCAAAGACAACTTCAATACGCTAGGACTAGAAACAGTGCCATCGTGGTCAAAGACTGTGCCCAAGTGAATAATGGACTCTTTGTAAGGCAGAAAGAATAGATGCCCTCAGACATAACTCCGGGTTTCTAATAGGTACTCTCTTTCGCTTGTCAAACACTATTGATAGTATGAGCTGATTTGGCTACCTGCTTCAGAAACAACTTGTTTCGACCCCCCTGTGGACGTCATTTTTTGTAGAATATCTTCGTTCTATAAGTTTACAATCCAAAAATTGATGTTTGTGGTCGCGAACTATTGCGACGATTGCAAACGGTGTTTTTGTAAACACGGTCGGGACACCGAGCCCACTCGCATACACAGCGCATATCAGACAAAGAGCAGGCAAATCAGCATCTCTACGGCTTCGCCACTGTATCGTATTGTGTGAAATTGTTTGCTTGACACTTGCTTTGTATTAATTTTTACCAGGCGCAAGAATATCGAGAAACCGGATGTTAGGTTAGGAGACGACTTACTTTGACCTTTCTCTTCGGCGTGTACGTACACGTACCAACCGGTTTCTTGACCGATGACTTACCGAAAGCTCACGTCTTGGAAATTCATGTAATACGTTCATCGCTGTTGAGTCATAGTGTCAGTTCGAGATCGATCAGTGTCTAACTAAAATTGCTCTAGCTGCAGACTTTGTATATTCGTTAATTAAATTTTCGCGTAGGACAAAATTTGTTTACCTTGTATTCGATCTAGTTTGTATCTATTGTTGTCTTTGAAATACACTACTATAGATTGTTGAACACAACTGTCTTTGAATCACTTTGCGTACCGAGCACAGTCTAGACGTTCTTAGCTAGATAACTATATATCAGCACCATAATTTTGTGGTAATGGAAGTCGATTTGAGTGGTCGAGCAGACAGTGGTTATCTGCAGAGGAATTTTATATGCAGTTTCGGCAAGTTTGAATCCTCCAGCCGCAAAAGTACCATTTTTTAGTTGGAGCAAATGCATTTGTCATTCTAGCGGGAAAGTTCTGAGTGATCTAGACACAAAGTTGGTAGCAGTTTTTCAGCAGAGTTGGATTCGCTTGCACGAGGTAGCCGCCATCCGAGGAGACGAATTGCATGCGTTCTTCTCAAATTGTGCTGCAACACAAACTGATCCACGAAGTTTCTACCATCAAAAGTGTTACCAAGAATACACAAATTGAGTCAACATTGAGCGGTTCATTCGAAAGCAGCAACCTATAGCTACTGTACTGCAAGATGCAACGGCTAGCCAAACAACGCTGCCTGCTCAGGAAAGATCAAGAAGAAGTGCAATTCCAACAAAAATTTTGCTTTGTGCGTTATTTGCCAACGGAATACCAGCAAACAGAAGCGATCACAATCAACGCATCATTGCTACGGATGTCACACTGGCACAAAACTACGACGCCGTTGCATTAGTCTTACGGACATCGCTGTCAATTTAGGCGAGGACATGTCTGCTGCGCTCCATGCAATATGCGCATTTTCTGGATGCGACACGACGAGTGCCTTAGCTGCAACAGTCAAAACAAAGATCTTTCGCTTAGCTTTTCAAAACGACTCTTTACGACTTGCGATGACCAGAGTAGGATGCAACTTGGCTCAGACAAAATGTGAGAGGTTTGTATGCCATCTTTACGGTTTGCCAACTTGTACCAGTGTCAACGAGGTTCGGTACGAGATATTTCGCATGAAGTGCTCGAAAGTGCAGCAGATGCCACCGACTCAAAATGCTCTTCGGCAGCATGTAATACGGGTAAATTATCAAAGTTTTGTATGAAAAATGATTTGTGCTCTATGCACAATCTGCCTAGTCCGCACGGTCACGAATGGATTGTTGAAACTGATGAAAACGGTTATGACATATATGTCTGCTGAATGACACATCTTCCTGCCCCGAAAGCACTGTTGGAGCCTGTAAGCTGCAAGTGCATTGTCGGCTGCACCACACAGCAATGTTCGTGCTTTCGTTCTGCTTTGTGCTGTACCAATGCATGTGGTTGCAGAAATTGCAAGATTTGGAGCAAGCAAATATCCTTTCCTACTCCAGTACTATTAGAAGAAGAAACTCCAGAATAAGTCTGATGATAGCGATAATAATGACTGTATTGAAAGCGAATAAGTGATGATTGTGATGAATCAACTGTATGATTGCATGCTCGCACGAATTAATTCAATTATTTTAGTCTAGTAGATCAAGCTATTTCTAGAAACAAAATGATGCAATAATAAATCTAAAAAGAGTAAATTGCAATATGAAAATATGAGCATAGTGTTGTAAATTGTACTCGCAAAAATGCTTACTTTGACTGAGAGATGCCTATTGATGTGAAGGAACTCCAAGGCTGAGGCAATGGGCAGTTCCGGATAATACAAAAAGCTGTTGCTTTCTAGCTATTTCCAGCATAAATGGCATGCTTCCTTTGTTGCGCTAGCTGTAGAATTGCTAGAGTCAATTAAGTAGAGATTCTACGCCTTCAGGAACGCTCGTCATGCAGAGCTCTAGTATAGCATCGACTTTCCCGTGCGCCTCGCGCATACTATTTCATAAATTCTACCATTACTTTTTCGCACGTTTTCCAAAGTGCAAACACTGAGAAATCCTTTCTATTTGTTTGGTAGAGTGTTCCGGTGCCAAGAAACCCTGGTCCACAATGGGGTCGGAACAAAACGACGGCTTCTGCATGGGACTTGGCTCATATACTACGATGTGGACTTCTTTTTGTTAAACAACAGAATGTGATCTTCTGCATACTCTCCACACACATTCAGCATTCTCTGAAGGCCTAATACTGATGGACATAATAACATAAATAATATCGACCGCATATGCCAGAGCTCACACATATTTATCACTTATTCTCGCACCGTCTCCACTTTGTTTTAACTAGAGTAGGAGATCGTCAATGTATATATTAATTAAACAGACTCGGTTATAGTACACTTTCTTGCCTAACACCAATATGCACTCCAAAGGGGCTGGACATTTTCCATTCCATTTGACAACTATGCTTTGACTCTCATACCAATGCCTCAGAAACTTCACAAAGTACACCGGACAGCCTGCATCTAATAGCTTGGTGAACAGTCTGTAGTGAGATACCCTGTCATATTCCATAGACAGATCTAACGAGCTTCCAAACATTTCACGGTTTCCCTTGTCCAAGTAGTATTTGACAGACTCTTTCAACACGAACGAGCAGTCACCACAACTATGATTGCTTTGAACCCAAATTGCCTTTCATCTGACCTCAACCATTGTTGTGGTACAAAGGAGTGTCGCAAAAATGCCATAAATGCAACACTCATGTGAATTACAAGACTCCTTCCCCGTGTTTTAAATGTTCAGCCTGTATCTGACCCACTCCAGCCGATTTCTTCCACTTCAGCCTACACACCGCTCGCTCTACTTCCCATACATTGACGTCTACCACCCACCGTGGTAGCTTCAGCTTGCCTGAGTGAAACTGTAGTTTCTCTTCAAATACCTTACACTCTTGCTCAATCTTTGAATCGGGCTCGTTCTCAATAATACCACCAAAATGCTGTTTCCATGCATTCGTTTCTACTTCATCTAACTTTTCTGGACAAACTCTTTTCTTTGAAAAGACTCTTTACTGACTCTGTCCAAATTTAAAATTTTGCCAAAAGGTCTTACATCACCAGTAGGTGATAGAGTGCATCATGAAAAACTACCGTCTATAAATGTAAGTTTTAATTAATATGGAAGGAAGACTGTGGTAAAGTCAGTCCTCTAGATGTTCTACACGTGTAAGGGGATTTACCGAGAAGCAATTCTAGACGAAGTCCCAATATCTAGATGTGCTTAAGTATCGACAACATAATCCATTGTAGAAATAGAGTGAGTTGCAGCGAGTTTCTAACGCACACAAGATGTAGACGACATGTTGTAACTATACAAAAGACTGTAATACACTACATGCGTTGTCTAGATCTAGAAAAGGTGCGTGACCATTTCGTCCATTCCATTTTCAATTTCCGGCAACAATTGAATATTGAATGAGAAATTGAAAATATGCTAGAAGTTGCTTGCAATTTCAATCTTCAATTCTATTGAAAATTAAAAATTGACTGATCGACGGACTATAATTATTTACAGATTAAAATGAATATTAAAAACACACTTAATTTTCAAACTAATTTTCTTTTTCAATGCAATGGAATATTGAAATTGCAAGCACGTTAGTTCAATTCTCAATGTTAAATTCAATATTCAATTTACTTTAAAAATTGAATATTAAATTTTGAATTTGCGTTCTCAATTCGTCCATTCCATTTTAATTTTTGATACAAATTGAAAATTGAATGTCAAATTAAAAATTGACTGGCGTTGCTTGCTCTTACACTAGTCTATTACATTGAAATTAGAAATTGATTGAAGACCAATTGTCATTTTAATATTCATTTACTTTGCAAATAGATTCAATCTTTCCATCCGTCCGATTTTTGTAACTTATCGATATTATTAGAATATAGCCTCCGATGCAATTTTCTTTCTCCGTACTAAATGTAAATAGAAAGTTACCCGCAGTTGCTATCGCGAGCGATATCTCATAAACGGCATAATGACACCGCGCGGGCGGTACGTGACCATTTCGTCCATTCCATTTTCAATTTCCGGTAACAATTGAATATTGAATCAGAAATTGGAAATAGCGTAGAAGTTGCTTGCAATTTCAATATTCAATTCTATTAAAAATTATAGTCCGACGATCAATCAATTTTTAATTTTCAATAGAATTGAACATTGAAATTGCAAGCAACTTCTAGGCTATTTCCAAATTCTAATTCAATATTCAATTGTTGCCGGAAATTGAAAATGGAATGGACGAAATGGTCACGCGCCCCTCATCGCCTCATCTCATTGTCTCATCTCATGATCTCATAGCCTCATCTCATTGTCTCATCGCATGATCTCATCGCCTCATCCAATTGTCTCATCGCCTCATCTCATTGTCTCATCGCATGGTCTCATCGCCTCATCCATTGTCTCATCCCATGATCTCATCGCCTCATCTCATTGTATCATCGCATGATCTCATCGCCTCATCCCATTCTCTCGTCGCCTCATCTCATTGTCTCATCGCATGGTCTCATCGCCTCATCCCACTGTCTCATCGCATGATCTCATCGTCTCATCTCATTGTCTCATCCCATGATCTCATCGCACCATCTCATTGTCAAATTTTGACACAAATGGCACGGCATAGCCAAATGCAAACAAAGAAGAACCATGTCATATTCGATTTCTGCTCATCGAGACGTCTGCGAGACGCGTGAAATTATCATGGCCATCATCACGTCGTTCGCGTCCGTCTCGTACAGCTCTAAGAGTTGGAGAGTGCCAATTCGAGGCGCAATAAATTCGAAATCAAATAGTTCCCGAGACCAAAGTTCCTGGCTCGGATGTGGCCGAAACCAAATTAGCCCCATGCAGCTGAACGGTTTCGGAAACCAAATAAGCCTGAGATAATTGTAAATACTCGCCCGACCAAACAGTCCCCTCGACCAAATAATCCCGCGATGAAATAGTCCGGCGACCAAAAGTCTCCGCAACCCCGCGACCACACAACAAACCAGTCCCAACAAAAAAAGAGTAATTAGATATGCTTTATTATAAACAAGACTTCAGAATTGGCTGTGGGAGTTTCCACTCAAACAAGACGTAACTATGTAATTCAAGTTTAACTGAAGGAGGCAACACCCTAACAACACTCTCCCGGAAAGTAAGAAAAAATTGAATTTATGAATAAAATTTTGGTTATTATTCATCATAAGTCATGTGCATCTCATCCGGTTTCTGCAGAGTTGTGTTCTTTTCTTTTACACATCAGCATTACTTTCTTCACGAATCCGACATCTAATTACTAGAGTCTAGCTTTTTATGCAGTTTTTATTTTGTCAATGACAAATAACGCCCGTTTGCTACAGGCATTTTCTTCACCCACGCAGCATCTAGGTTCCGAAGTCATCAGAGGTCACACGAATTGAACAACGCACAGCTGACTATAAATTCCTAAAAAACACTCCAGCATGTCCCACATCCGGGTATCGCCACACCAAAGGTGACGCAAATTTTCCTTGCCGTACGTTTGTCGCGATTCTAACCCCCGTTCAAAAAATCATAATGTTATTACCGTCACGACCGCTGATATTTTCTTATGCAATTTTTGCGATACAATCGATTGTTTACGGTTGCAGCATGTCTATTGCAGGTGACCACACTACACGGCACTGATTGGCCGCTCAAATGACTGCTTCCTGCACTGATTGGTCTTCGCTCGACGAATCTCTGTGTGTCCTCTGCGACAATCTATCACTCTCCACCAGTAGAACGACGCTCGATGTCGAGTGAAAATCGCGTCTCCTCGATGGAGCATCCTATTGTCTCCGGCCTGCAGACGTACACGAGAACCAACGAGGAACACGTGGCTCGAAACGACGAAGCTGTCGACCTTCCCGCACAAGGTAAGATAACTGATCCTACGCTCGAACTTACTGAGATTTGGAACCGAGTAACAACAATAGGCCAAAGGATGTGTTTGCTGTGAACAGCCTAACTAGATTTTCCAGCCAGACATACCCCAGGCTCCCCCGTCCTCTACTGCACGCTGCTGCTCGATCCGATGCCTCTGCGACTCGTTTCGCTTGGATTCTCGTCGGTGCAACGGCCGGGGGCGCGCAGACGGAGCGAACGCGTCCGGTTGATGTTTCTCGTCGCCTTCTTCGCTCGTTGTTGGTCTCATTGCGGCTTGCGGCGGGTAGAAATCGCGTTGATCTGTGCGTTTCGTTTCGTGACAAGCGTGAATGACGTGATGTTAGTCGACCAACAACGCGGCCACTTCCGTCAAGTGTCACGTGTCTTTGCAGTGTCCATTGTTTCGTGCTTCTTGTTTTATTGCCGCGGGCGACTTTTGCGTCTCGTGTCGGAGAGAGAAGCCGAGCTTTGTGAAGAGAGAGAGGGCAGAAAGCGTTGTGAGCGGACGCTTCCGGGTTGGGTTAGATCTTGTTTCCATTAGGAGAATGACAACAATTAGCGATGAAATGTACCATGTGGCAATGAGATGCTGGTTGATGCGTTTGTGTATGGGGTATCTGCAGTTCAAGTAACTTCCTCTTTTGGTTTGGATGTTTGGCTAGAAGTGTGTAGAAGTAAGGATTTCCTTATATGGTGTTGCTCACTCAATTAGGGAGATATCTTATAACACTACTGATATTAAAGAAGAACTCCCATGATTTTCAAGTTGGAGTCAGATACAAGATTTTTATATCTTGACTGCACTCGAAAACTTTGAGTTCCCTCCATTGCTTCTGTAACGTAGGAAAAGCACCGCAAAAAGAGGGAGTGTTAGCGTAGGCGTGGTTGATTACGCAGTTGGTGCATGACCTCCACGTGTCGTACACAAGCCGTGCTATCTACCTGGCTTATTCGACGTGAAATGGTCCACTGCATTACTTTTGACTGTAGCCACAACAGCAGCCACATCACCAGAGGTGTCAGCTTCTTCAGGCTTTCTTTCAAGAAGCCAGATTTGCTAGAATCATGGCTAGCAAAGTTACGTCTGGTGGATCCGCCTATCTCAAAAAACAGCCGCGTTTTTTCGGATCACTTGGAGTCCTACAACGCATGCTGGAATGACACGTCTGATACCCTTGCCCAGCCTCTCGTGCACCCAGCAAGTAAATTACCTGTACACAGTTAGTCGCAGCAGCCTGCGTGAAAATTTTACCTAGGCAAGCCAGTCCAAATTCGTCTAGGTGCTACTCGCCTGGAAGTTAGTGGTTCTCTGATGGGATCCCGTCGCCAATCGGTCATTAAGACTACAGCTGTTCGAAGAACGTCTTCATTGAGACACACAGCAAGGAAGTTCTCATGCTGCGTAATAATTACAGA
>NC_085097.1:3107500-3112500 GCF_963422355.1 Corticium candelabrum | reverse complement strand
AATAGTAGCGCCCATCGTTGAATTCGTGCTAAAGCTGTCACTGCAATGCTTCGCCTTCCCCAAGCAGTTCCTTCTGTGGTTTGTGATCAACCAAAAGTTCAAAGTGTCGGCCATAGACATAACGGTGAAATTTTGAAATTCCAAACACGATTGCAGCCCGTTACGGTCACATTATCAATAGGTTTTGTTAGCTGCCGACAGCGATCCCGATGCAAACGCAATAGCATGTCCATTTCTATTTTCAAGCCTGTACGGCAAAACGGCACCTAGTCCAAAAGATGAGGCATCACATGCCAGCAACAGTGGTAACTTGGCATTGTAGTGTACCAGTGCTCGAGAAGATGCCAACAATCTTTTCGATTACTGGAAAGTCTTGTCTTCATCCTCTGACCATTTCCATGGTGGTCCCTTCTGTAAAAGGGCATGCAGAGGTGCCAACACTGTCGCTCGACCTGGAAGCAACTTGCTGTAGTAGTTCAGGATTCTAAGGTATGCCTTCAACTCTGATACTCCTCGTGGTATCAGTCCATCTCGAATGGCCCTCGCTGTTTCCTCCATGGGGTGTAATAGAGTCCTCCATGAACTGACACTTATCTTGTTTAATCTCAACCCGGTTTCTCTTAGTTTCTTCAAAACTCCTCCGAAGTGCTCCAAGTGCTCAGTCTGACTCTTTCACGTTATCAAGATATCGGCAAGGTTAAGCCACCACAACGCACGACATGTCTTTCAACAAGCCTTCCATGATCCTCTACAATATAGCTGGTGTCGAGGCTATTCCAAACAGTAACCAGTGGTAACGAAACAGTCCTTTATGCGTGTTAATGTTTGCCAATTCTTAGGACTGTTCTTCCAGACGTAACTGGTGGTATACTCGCATCAGGTCTAGTTTGGAGAATGTTTCTCCTCCTGCTAACTGTGACATACGCTGTCGTGCACTTTGTGTCCCCACGGGCTACCAGGCCCCACGCCATTTCCTCTCTCCCTGATATTTGCGACCACGTGCACCAAAAACGCGAAACACCATGGCGTCCAAAACAGCACGCGGAATCGTGATCATCCGCAATTGCGGAAGAATCCGAGTCATCTACCTGCTGTCTCTTAAATCTGTGCAGCAGCATTGCTGTATCAGTGTCCTATAGCACTATACTTGAATATGATTCTCTAGATAATGGTAAACTGTATTCTTTGCAAATTGATAAAATTTGGCAATTTCGTTTATATATGTATGCATGTATGTATGTATGTATATATATATACACATACATACATACATACATACATACATATATAATACCATAGTGATAGCAGAAACTTTCAAACATCAGACTAATAGAGCAACGTCAATTATCCAAATAATTGATTCAGGCATATATACGTCATACCTGCCGATCCAATTTCTAAATCTACTCAACTGAATGCTAACGTTGTAATTCATGCAATTGTACATTGCAAGAAAATCTATCTTGAATTACCAAGCTTTAAATGATATATGCAATTGTACGACTACGCGGAAAACTGTTACGCAATTCATATCATTGACATACGAATACATGGCATTACTTTACGCGCAGCTTCAATTGGTGCACACTTCAAGGTAGCTTCTTGATTGTTGTTAAGAAAAACCATATTTCTTGCAAAATCGTTTGTGTTTAGCATCTCTTCTCGTACGCCTGTTGCGGTAGTGGAATATGTATCGGACGACAATAATGAAGGTTAGATAAACGGTTTTTGCAAAATTGAACGCTTTGCTCAGTACGTTAGAGCATCGCATCATGTCGATATATATTTATGCAAGAATGTTAATAACCAGATTAGCACTGAAAAGTAGAGGTGGTCTTGGTTGGACCTGTAAATATATGAGAAATATATATATCTATATCTATCTATAAATATATATATAATATTTTACTGCCAAATACTTATATTCTCATCTGATTCGTCTAGAGAGTACGACTGCTGTGACCTCAGAACTTGTAGAATATAGCAATGAATTGTTGTATTCGGTAGAAGGTAAGGTTAACGTTAAATCTTCTAATAGTAAAATTTGACGTTGTATAAACTGTTAATTTTTGCGGTTTCTACCAGTAGTATATACAAAATTTGTACACACAAGGTATAAAGTGAAATTCAACAAATATGTTTACATGCCACAACATGGTGGTATTTTACCTCCTAATGACTCTATTCTTATCTTATTCCTTTAGAAAGCGCAATGCGTTATGTGAACCAGTTCTGTGTGTGTGTGTGTGTGTGTGTGTGTGTGTGTGTGTGTGTGTGTGTGTGTGTGTGTGTTTGTGTGTGTGTGTGTGTGTGTGTTTGTGTGTGTGTGTGTTTGTTTGCGTGCGTGCGTGCGTGCGTGCGTGCGTGTGTTCCTGCCTGCATGCGTGTCTGTGTGTGTGTGTGTGTGTGTGTGTGTGTGTGTGTGTGTGTGTGTGTGTCTCTGTGTGTGTGTGTGTGTGTGTGTGTGTGTGCGGGCGGGCGGGCGGGTGGGCGGCGGGCGGATGGGTGGGTGAGTGTTGCAAGTTTAACTAGACAGTCTACAGGACAAACTATATTTCTCGTGATACCCTGAAGGAAAAGATGTGCGAAAATATAGTCGTCCGAACTTCGATTTTGGAAAATATTAACTATTAGTGCGCAATTAATTTCTGTGATAACAAATCTTTTCCGTCCACCTCTCCGTTGGCATCTGCTATATATGTCGCTGGTGGATAGACTGCCACTAGCAGATGCAGGTGGCACGAACACTAGCTGACACATTGTACATGTGGCTAGAGTTACCTGGGTCAACAGCTTGTGCGCAGTGGCGTGGCTAGTAGGGATGATGGGGGCACGTGCCCCTCAAATGTCGCTACTTTATAAAATTTGACTCTATAGTTTGCAAATTGCAACCAATGATTTTAAATTTTAGGATTATCTAGCCATTAGTGATTAATAATGCCAATGACAATGATGATAATGATGCTGATTACAGTAATACTAATTAAATCGCTTTTATTTAAATAAATACGCCGAAAGACACTGGTGTTTCTATTGAAGTCGCTAGACCACGTTGCAGATTACAACAACTTACTCATATGGATGAGTTGGTTGTAATGAAAAGAACAGGAGCACGAAGAAATGAAGAAGATTCTAGAGACAACGATGACTATTATCGCATTTCAATTTACAACACAACACTTGGTCAGATAATTATAGTAAATTCAACCGACGTTTTTTAGTCGAAAGTCGGTCTTTGATGACGGCAGCTGTAGTGCGTGTAGCCCAAGATCATTTTCTTTTCTTAACGTAAAAGTTGTGGAGCCTTTGGCTAAGCATTATAGTCTTAATTATGGAATGGTGCCATTTCAGGCGGAGTCTGGAGCACATTATCAAAAGACCAAACAGAAATTAAAATCTCCCTCTGACGTGTTATACCATCTCTTGCCAGTGGAGGAAGTTAGACTGTCGTAGACCTGCTCATAGTCTTAAAAGTAGTGTTGACATTAGGTACGTGTCTCTACACGTCATGCGAGCATTCGTTTTCATGTTTGAAAAGATTGAAGACCTAACCCGAGGACTGGCATAGAAAGGGATATGTCTAGTAAGATAGACTTTGAAGCAGCTGTATACGACAGGTTTGCCGCAGTAGACAAAAACAGAAGAAATTTAAGATTAATTAAATAGTGAAATAATAAACGGTTAAATAAAAGTAGAAATACAGATATGAGAAAATTTTATAGTGTGGCCCCAAATCTTGGATTCTTGCTTCGCCGCTGCAGTGCGTGTGCACAAGGCTGGCACAAGTTTTGGTACTGAGCATGCGCAAGAAAAACTTATGAGCGGTATATATATATATACATACATATATATATGGTGCAATAATTTTATTCCCAACACTTTTATCTTTAGGGTAATTCAAGTTAAAACTTACAGTTGTCGCATCTTTGTGTTAATATCAATACACAATTTCAACGGGTTCGCAGATAGATTTCAAAATACAACACGTTTGTTTTTAATTTTATGACCAGTAGTATTTAACAATTTCAATATTCAAGATTTAAGGTTGTTACGTTTTGTATATTTTAAGATTAATATCTACAAATGTTTATTGTTGTTTAATTGCTGTGAAATCTTAATCTTCATCTGTTTAGACAAATTATCTCGAGCCAGTGCAGAGAGATCTTTAGTCGGTTTAACATTATTCTCTTCAGGTGTCGACAAGTCCGGTAAAAAAATTTATTGTCTTGTATAATGTTTTATCTATAAATTCATAAAATTATATAAAACTTTAAAGTTATATAAGTTATAAATATTCGTCTCTAGGTGTCTTGGCAAATTTTTATGTTTATGACCGACCTCCTCCTTCTCAACCATCTAATGACGGACCTCATCCTTCTCAACCATCTTCAACTGATGTTAGAATTTGTCTGAGTTGTGGTGTTATGCATTAAGTGAGTGAATGTAAATTCGTCAATAAAAAAGAAAAATCATAGCAATTGGCATTTCACTGTTCTTTCAGTTACTGCACACTTTTATTTACTCCAACCAGTTTCACTAAAGCGTTGGCCAATATGCATTTTTGTTCACAAACCAGTATGTTCGCTTGGCCCCTTTTACATAATTGATTATAAACATTCGACGTTTTACGCTAATTTTAAATAAATGCTACAAACTGGCGGGAACTGCATTAGCCATCTACTAGAAATGATGCTCTATTATCCTAAAATTACAGTATACATTGGAGTAGCTACTTTAAATCATTCCTGGTGATAAAAATATAATTGTTGCCGAGCGTAGCGAGGCTTCTAATCCCGGTCGCACAACAGAAAGGGGAGTGGTGCTATATGGCTCTCTATCAAACTATTGGTATATATATATATATACACAAAATATGTAAAGCTCAAATTGTCTGTGTGTGTGTGTGTGTGTGTGTGTGTGTGTGTGTGTGTGTGTGTGTGTGTGTTCGTGTTTGGTGGCCACGTCTTTTGTCCGTTCGCAACCGAAATCGGCACGCACAC
>NC_085097.1:3090000-3102500 GCF_963422355.1 Corticium candelabrum | reverse complement strand
TCCCATATATGCATATCTATGAATTAATACATGATGATCATGCAGTATACGCAAGCAGTGTTGATCGCTACGTAAAGGTTACTCAGGGCCAGGTAGATATCATATTATGTAAGTAGTAGAGACTTGCGTGTTCCACAGACTGACTTGCAGTGTCAGAAGTGAAGTCTGCAACCCAAGCTGCTTCCATTCATATTACTCCAATCACAACGTGGTCTCTTCCTGGTTGCTACTTTATGTGTTCAGCAAAGCAATGCACAAAACACATGAAATGATTACCCAAACACAGAAAGACGACTCATCTTGTTTCGATGACGTCATGCCGCTCCAAGCCCTTCCAGATATCGCTCACTCTGGACTGTTTGCGGTCGCTTTAGACGTCAAAAAACAGCAAATAGCACCGAGTACGTTCGCATTCAGTCTCCGTTGTGACACGAGCGCACAACGCTAAATCTTACGACGTGTCGACTTCGATCATGGCTGCATGAAATCGAAGCCTGTCGACGTCAACGTTCCCGCGGCCGCGTTTAATCGCTGCTGTAAACATGCAGATTCACAAACAGCAACGACTCTAGCTGTAGTGTTCGAGTTGTTCTCTACGAAACAAGAGAAGCTAATGAGATAGGATTGCACTGCTTGCATACCAGTCTCGTCTTTAGTGAAGCGTTTAAGAAACAAAATCCGGTCTTTAGATAGCCGATTTCTGGCTACGCGGCACACAGCGACATCAAAGGCCGTTCAGCAGACCCCATTTCGCCGGGGAGGACGCGGCGGAAAGGGTTCTGGCCACACGAGACTAATGTCAGGGCTGAGTGGCTGTTGCGAAACCACCCGCGGTGATTAGCGCAGGGCCAGCGGTATTCGGGGTTGGCATTAACACGATCAGCAGGCGGTCCCAATGTGTGACGGGACGGCTGGTCCACGTCTGGCGCAGGTGTGGTGCTAGTCATGTTCGCTCACGCACGATCAGCAGGCGGTCCCATTCTGTGGCGGGACGGCTGGTCCAGGCTGGCAATAGTCAGGTTTGCTCACGCAGGGTCAGCAGGCGGTCCCCTTTATGTGGCGAGACGGCTGGTCCAGGGCTGGTGCTAGTCAGGTTGGCCCACGCACTACCAGCAGGCGGTCCAATTCTGTGGCAGGACGGCTGGCCCAGGCCGGGGCAGGGCCGGCACTAGTCAGGTTTGCTCACCCAGCATCAGCAGGCGGTCCCCTTTGTGTGGCGGGACGGCTGGTTCAGGGCTGGTGCTAGTCAGGTTGGCTCACGCACGACCAGCAAGCGGTCCCCGCTGTGTGGCGGGACGGCTGGTCCAGGTCTGGTGCTAGTCGGGTTGGCTCACACACGATGAGCAGGCGGTCCCATTCTGTGGCGGGACGACTGGTCCAGGTCTGGTAGCGACTTGTGAGTATGTCATTGCACCAACATGCAGGTTGCACGTACGTTGAGACGATATGCAGATAGCATAGCTCTCAATTTCGCAGAGGGGTTTGTGCTGTACGCACCGAGCGTAAATGGCTATTCGTGCGCGATGTCGTAGATGGGCCGGAGGTCTGTATGCAGCGGTGTTCCTTTTGCGTGCGTACAGGGGAATGGAATGGGTGGAGCCATTTGTTTGCACGTCTACTTGTGCGCAGGAAGCGGTCGCCGCCCTGCGCAGTAAGGGCAGGTGATCATGGACAGTTTTATCTGGGGACAGGGGAGGCCTGGGAGATAGTGCGGGGGCATCTGGGGACACGCGAGGTCCCGGATGGCCTTGAGGGCGGGTATCTGTAAAGCGCAGGTTCCGTTCGTACACTGTATGTAGTAAATCGAGCTTCGCAGAGCAGACAGGGTAAAGCTACAGGGCTGGTAGCTTTTGCGGAACCGTCGGCAGACGGCGGCGCAGTGCCAGCAGTGGTCAGCAAAAAAATGAAAAAAATGGAAAGCGCATATGTGGAGATGACGCCGCCGCTTGTGGCTGTAGCGGGCCGTCGGCCGATGCGGCAGTGCCAGTGGCGGGCAATGCATAAGCGCAGAAGCACATACATGCATATGGCGAGTTTTACAGACAGTCATGTTGTACGTAATCAGCAAAAATAGCCTTAATGACCAACGGAAAATGCAAACGCATGACGACTGTAATGACGGTTATGCCATACTGCAGAGCCATTGGCGGATGGTGGGCGCGGGACCAGTGACGGTCAGCGAATGGGCCAGGCTGGAAGCCACGGCATCGTCTGCAGATGGTCAATGCAGGACTAGGCGGCGATTATGCCGGTGGCGGCGCTGGCAGTCTGTGGTTGCAAAGGTGGGCGTCCACGTTGAGCATAGTGGCGCGAGGGCGGCGTGGAGGACACGCGTTGCACGAATGGCTAGTAGCAGGCGGAGCACGCTTCCTTGGCTTGCGTGTTGTCGAGGCTGGTCTGTGTGCGTGGGCAGCGGCGACGGCGATAGATCATATGCAGATGCTCACGGACGAGGTGGAGGAGCGGACGCGTCAGGTCGTTGGGAGAGACGGCGGCGCCTCGCTGGGGCGCGCCGTTCTTTCTAGGCGAATTGGTTTTCGCCTATGCCTGAGAAATGGTTCATGCGAACCCAAGCGGGAGAGTGTGGAGATGACAGATCTGCTGCCAGACAGTGTCGAGTGGCAACGACTCTACGACGGCGCTCCGTGGGGGACGTGAGCGTCAGGTGGGGCTGAAGCTCGCTGGGCTCTGCTTTGCTTCAGGCACGGCCATAATCGCTGAGAAGCATCTCAACAGGGTGATAATACCTGCTGGCGTGCCTGCGGCTGATCGTAAGAATTGCAGCTGGCTGATCGACACCAAATTTTGGAGGTGCTTGGAGGAGAAATCTTCTCCATGTATAAATATTCGTCGGGCTTTGCTGGACCGCTGTCGCCATCTTGGGCTCCGTCGCGTGGACTATGCCTGGAAACTGACCATTCAACCAAAGATTGTGCTCTGTCGATGCGGCGCCGCGGTCGAGCTCGCACGTCTCTTTTACTCCGGTGCGACTTCTCACCGTGTACTGCGGCGGTGCCCAGGCGGAGTGCCGCTGTGTCGTGGGTGGAACCTATGTTCGGGTAATGGGGCACCATCGTGCACTTACATCACGCGTGTGGCACATGCAGAGTGCCGGGTCGGTGGCTGCGCCGGAGAAGCGCGGCTACTACGATAAGAAAGGAGGGTTCAAAGTCACAGACCTGAGGGTAGACGAATAGCTGCCCGTCTTGGGGGCTGGTTGCGTTTGGGGCGACGAATTTGGGCCTGCTCGCTGCTCCAGACTTGCGGCGGTTGGCCGCTTTCCCGCAATAGCAACGCAGTCGGATGCGTCTGGCTCGTGTGGCCGCTGGGCAGTGCAGGACAATTCATAAGTTCAGCTGCATTGCATTTCTCACATCTTAGGTTGGACTTCTCATTGCGCCATTGGAGATGGTCCCGGTGGCGTTAACCGTGGTTGTTTTTGGAAGCAGGCAGCGCGGCCGGTTTTACGTTCAGTTTGAGCTGGATGGCGGCGCGCAGTCCGTGTGGAAGCGCGGAACGCAGTCGCTGACGCGGTGTCGCAAAACCTGGTGGACTGGTCATTGGTTGTGTGGTTCATTTCTTGACCCGGGTCCGCGTTCAGTGGCACCAAACGTGGCGGCGTTGATATGCAACATCGACTGGACGTCGGACTGCTGGAACGATCGGTTTATTGCTGGTTTGGCAGTGGGTTAGCCTCGTTTACGTTGCGTGCATACCAATCAGGGTACTCACGGTATCAACAGTCTGCGAGCGAACCAGTGTCGCAGCAATCTGAATCTCGACATCTGAACGGGCTCTATGCTTGTTAGTGGCGGTCTACGGTATTGCGCAATCTACCCCTTAAAATGCCCTGTTAGCGGTGCGCCATGTTGACATTCGGCACGGTTTAGGAAACCCCTCTTGCAGTCCTCGCCGCTGTTGGTGTACTGGTCTTACGAGGCGTTACGCAGTCGACGGCAGGTCCTAAATGGCGGCAGCGATTACCTATCACTCCAGATGTGTACTGCTCAGACTGACAGACTACTGGACCCCATGAGTGGACGAGCTTGACGTGGCGATGCTTTGGCCTGATTTTGGTTGTTTTTGTGTTATTTTTGGTTTTCTTCGCGCGGGCGAAGTTACAGTACTGGACAGTTTGTAACGGCCGTTAATCGGCGGGTCATGTGACAGTTAGTGATGTTGCGATGGGCTCCCTCTCAAACCTGTCTCTCTTGAGAGTTAGGCTCATGCAGTAACAAAATTGACTCGTTCCGGCAGGGTGTGGATATCCATCTCCGGAGGACGGGTACCGCTTTATGTCTAATTACGGCAATGCTATTATACCTCGCCCAGCGAGGTCGAGAGGCAGACCCGTTGTTTTCTGTGCTCTGATGGAAGGCCTCTGTCTATGCAACGACTTGTCAAAAGATGTGCGGGCGCCACTAGAAGCCAGTGGTTTTGTGTCCGGTTACTCGATGCACAGCTTTAGGATTGGAGAAGCAGTCACACCTGCAGAACTGACTTTACGATCCAGACACTAGCGAGGTGGAGGAGCAAGGTTTGCAAGCGCGACGTAAACTCTTGTCGCCAAGATTCTAGCGGCATACTCTCAGTCGTTAGTAGCTGCTCGCCAGAGACGGAGCGATGATAAGGTTGCCGAAGACATGGCGGTAGCATGTGTGCCTTTTAGCCGGCAACTAGTTGTACAGTGTACTTGCGTGCATGGTTGCTTTCGTACTGGCGTGTATTATAGATACATGCTCACTAGACAGTGACAAGGCACTCACTCCCTGACAGCTAAGCGGCGGTACGTAGCTGAATGAGTCCTGGAGAGGTAGGTCCTGGAGAGGCGGGACCAGTTTGGCTGCGGGGCGACCTCTCCGTTGAGCGTGGTCGCCTTCCTTGTGTGCCGGAGTCCGGTCTGAAGTCCCGGATCCGCGCCGGACGTTGGTTCTCCTGGACAATGATGGGCTAGGCCGGGCTCTGCCCACTCTCCACGGCCACGCCTTCATTATGCAGGCTGGCTCAGGTAAGTGGTCGCATCAAGTCGGCAAGATGAACATCACTTGAAAACTGACGGAGGTAAGAATTCAACAGACACATAAACAAGAAACACGCACGCATGCCCTTACGCCCGCCCGTAAGGGAAGGCGAATAGGTCGACTCAATCTGTCGTAATCTTCGACGGCCATCTGTGCACGGAGCTTAGAGCCAGTAAACGTTTGCTGTAAAATGGTGTTAGCTCGAATAGAGAGAATTTTTCTGGTCCTTCGATCAAGCTGCTTCAGATCTGTGCTCCTCCAATAGAATGACACCAAAACCGTAAGTGCATGAGAACCGGCAGTGCAAACCTGCTGATGGCCACAGTCTTGTTCCGACCATAGAACTCGGTCTGGAGAACTCTAAGAAAGTACTCAGAACAGAGCGTCTCACGCATAGTGCTGTACTGAATAAAGTTCATTTCGTCCACACCCAAATACTTGTAGAATTGACGCGGTTCCAGACAGTTGATGATGTCGGTTTTTTCTACCAACACTTATGAATTGTGTCTAGAGAGTGTTTCGTTAACAAAGTGTGCAAATGCACACTTGTACAGACCAAGCTTCATCTGGATGTCATCAGAGAAGACACAAATCGTGTGAAACAACTCTTTCAGCTGATCGTGCTTTCTGCCATACAGCTTCAGATTATCCACGTAAAGTAGATGACTGACACGCTTACGCTTGACAATCTCACTACGCTCAGTGCTCATCCAATAGCCATAACTAGTTCTGCGTAAATCTCAGCTGAGAGGATTAAAATCCATACAGAGGATATAGTGAATCACCTTGGAAAATACCTCTCCCGATCCGTATGAGCCTCGTCTTGATGGCAACGGTCCCTTAGAAAAGTGCCATAAACGTCCTGCAACTCTTCATTACACCGGACAGGAACTTGCACAAGACTAGACTAATCTTAGCTGAAACTTCGGAGTAACGAGCTGTATGGCACGCTGTCAGAGGCTTTCTGGTAGTCCACCCAAGTCATTCTCAAGGTCTTGTGCCTAATTTTAAACTTCCCGTGAAGCAGTTTGTTAATTTACAACTGATTCTTTGCAGCAAATGAACTCTGCTGAGAACCTCTTTCTCCGATGCCATATGGTTTTATAAACCAAATGCCGTGCAATTCTCTGTCTGACGAAATGAGCTGAGAGTCTTCTAGAGACAGAAATTCCCAATTGATGCCATAGTATTTCGAAATCATGTCACAAACGAATACTCAATTAGCCTCTCCTAACTTCGTTAGGTCTCTTGTAAGCACCCGAGGCAAATCCTGCCTCAGAGTGGCTTAGACCATCATGACTGTCTAAACAGAAGGCATGACTTTGCGTAGGATCCGACTGGATCCAAGAAGCACTGCTTTCTGTGAGTGCTGCAGGTTGTAATGACCTTGGAATAATGTACAGCCATCCATGCAATACTTGCGTGATCTGTTCCCAACGCTCCCAAAACCACTGGAACAAGCGCTTTCCGACACTTCCGCATGCGGCTCACCTCCGACAGCGTGTCAATGTATTTCGCCTGTTTTCAACCTGTTTTCTGAAGATGTTGCCATCAGCAGGAGAGCTGATATCAATAATAAGACAGGTGTTTGTTTTCTTATTTCTGAAACTGATGACAGGACGATTGGTACCGATCGGCTTTAGCAATAAGGATAGTTGCATCCCATGTCATAGTGATATCGTGCGTCTAGACAAGCCTATAAGAATGATGCTATTCTCTCTGCTCTCCGCTGGAACACCAAAATGACAACACATGTCGAAGTGGATAATGGATGCTCCCTGATTTGTGTCGGCAATTGTAGTCCATCGTTGCCGAGGCACTACAGCCTGCCACAAGGTTGTAACTGTTTCCAGGCCTACACTGCGTAAGCGGCAAGTAGGACTGACATCTCGACTAGAATATTGCGCTCATAATACCGAGTCCGAAGCGGTTAGTCTTGAGCAAGAACAACCAGTCCTTCAGTTGAAGTAGGAAGATAGGATGACTTCAGCCGTTTGTAGGTCTCTTTCATGCCTAAGGGTGGCTTTTCAGTTAGACGGCGATACTGACAATGCATAGGTTTTGTACTGCAAGACTGTTCACTTAGAGAACTGTTGCACGTACAGAAATGTTTTGCATTTATCTGAGGTGCTTGCTCGAAGACACAACGACACAGTATGGTTCAACGTTCATGCAGTCTCCGACTTGTTGTCCTTAGAGAGACTTCCCTGCAGAAGTGCAGTAAACTGACGGGCCATGCGTTGGATCGAATGAGAGGACCTACTGCCATCACACTCCTGTACCATTTGCATAAAGAGATCAGAGTTGCTACGAAAATAACAGTCCAGCCCCACAATAGAAGACTGATACGTCTAATAAATCTGTCAAAAACCTTCGATCGCCATCAATGCACGGTCTGTTCATCCGGTCAACACCCTCTGCAGAAAGGTGGACATCGTGCATAGATAAAAGTTTCTTAGTCCATCGATAAACCTGCTTCAGGTCTGTTGTGACCATACAGCTCGGTCCAAAGAACCATCTATCCTCTACGACAGTAGTCACGACGGAGCGTCTCCCGCATAGTGCTGTGCTGGATACCGTTACACTCGTCCAGGCAAAAGTACTTGTGAACTTAATCCGGTTATAGGCGGTGTCCAGTTTTTCTACCGTCATCCTAGAATTGTGTTTAGAGAGATTGCCATTGACAAAGAGTGCAATACCACACTTGTCCAGACCAAACTTTATCTGCATGTTATCAGAGAAGTTACGAATGGTGTGCAACAACACTTCAACTGATCAGGATTTCTGGCAGAGAGCTTTAGATTATCTATGTATATTGGATAAATGGCAAGCTGAAATTTGTC
This sequence comes from Corticium candelabrum, assembly GCF_963422355.1. NCBI lineage: Eukaryota > Metazoa > Porifera > Homoscleromorpha > Homosclerophorida > Plakinidae > Corticium > Corticium candelabrum. Next base: position 3,094,636 of record NC_085097.1, on the reverse strand, counting down.
AGTCTATATTTGTGTCGCTATGCTCCTCTATTATTGTCAATTGGGTTCTTTCCCCATCTGGACGCTTACCAACCCGGTCCGTCAGCCCAACAGGGTACATGTTACTGAGTAGTCCAAATGGCGATTAATGAATAGCCAAGTCAATATACATAACAGACATTACGACGACCGCGAAATTGTACAGCACACCTAGTGGAATCAATGACCACCAGGAAAGCACTGAAGGCTATCGTCAACGGAAAGTTCGCCAGACCACAGACTTAAACGAGTCATAGCCTCATGCAAAACGCTATAGAAACATAAAAAAGAAAGACAGAAAAGTTTCATAATGTACTGTTGTTACTGGGGTTTGAAACAGCAAACCATGAAGTGGTGGCCATTGTCGTTAACCGCTAATCCATGGCGGTAAAATGTATTTTATTTATTTTTATATTATTATAGGTCTCACAATGGACTAGCCGTACCATCTAAACTAAATCTAGCTAACATAATTTTAGCATTGCTACACCACAGTCTAGTAGAGAGTTGCTAATGGAAATAAAAATACACATTGGTAATTAAAAAATATTTTTAAGTGAAGATCTAAGTGCTATGACCTTGAGCACTTGAAGGCTGGAAGCTGTCCAAAAACTCAGAGTCTCAACCACGAGCGGATGAAAAATTCTGCCAGTGCTGGACACATTTAAGTGATGTCGTTCGTCCTTCTCCATGTCTACAGCTTCAGATGCTGGTCCTGGATGACTTGCCGCTTGAATGACAAAAGAAGGCTTTAAAGAGCTTCGTAACGACAAGTCAAAATAGGCAGGCAAACCGCGCTTGAAATTGGAAAGTAAACCTCTCCTGGACTTGCTTCTTTGCTACTGCTACAGCTTGCCTTCCTACGAAAACGAGAGTCATCTGTAAGTAGTGCGTTATACACCACGTTGCAAAGAGCATCATGACGTTTTGTTGTAAAGTTTTTTTATCCTTGATTACATCCCGGTACATGGTCCCCAAACTTATCAACTGTGTTACCACAAAGGCAGCGTTTGGAATTTGGAAATGGAAAAATTGGGATACCCAAACATATCCGTAATGCAATACTAAACTCTCTTGTGGGCATGGACAGGCTAAGATTCGGTTTCAGTGTGCCTGTAGCCATGCTCCACTGTGTTGACCAGAAAGGGTATTTATTCGAGCTCGATCCCTTATGCTCGCTAAGTCTTTGAGTGATGACCATAACGCAGAGTCCAACAGAAGTTGTAACTGATGCTGACTGGTCGAATCAATTTTGTGGTTGTTATCTGGTAAATGAAGCTGCAAGAAATCTTGGGCCGTATTCTCCCTTGGGAACACAATAACCTGTCCCTCATTGGAATATGACATGTCCCACTGGCTGTTCATGGATAAAACGTAATTATAAGAGCCAAGTGACGGGAAGAGTTACAGCTGGCAAGATAGGCTGCGGGGAGACATCCAAAAGATTCACTCAAACCCAAGCACCCCAGACAAATCGGGATTGTAGCTTGTTGCCATGAGTTTTCTCATAAGGAACAATCAATTATTGAATCCAGAGTCTTCCGTAGATTGATGTCAAAAGGCTGAAGTTGGCCAAGGACTCTGTCAGGTGGGACAGTCCTGAGTATGTGGTTGGGTTTTACACAAAGACAAACAAGATCTCAGTAAAAGTGGTTCTGCCAGAGGGTCTTCCATATCTTGCATGCGTTGTTGACTTTTCAAGATCTTGTAAATAGGAGTTGAAAGGTTAGTATTGAAAATTTCCTCAGATCCACAGAGAGGAGAGCCCAGAAAATCAACACCACCCTTTGTCTTGACGACTCGTTCTGCATCTGACGGAAATTTCGGAAAGAAATGGTCACCAGAAAGCCAAAAAGTCTCACACTTGGACATACTTAACTGAAGACCATATTTAGGCCCTTTAGATTTTATCTGGTATAAGAGTGAAGCTACTTTCCAACGATGTCCAACAAAATTCCATGGTCTACGAACCACAACTTTAAGTTGATGTCATTTAGTGGCCCAATTTCATCAACTAACTCTAGAATGACCAAGGAGAAAAGCATAGGACCCAGAAGGTCGCGTTGCTGAACACCAGTAAAGGTAGCGAGTTTTCGAATGCCAAAACGAAGTTCAGCTTGTACATGATAGCTCCACTGCACCCATTTAAACAGATCAGGAAGCTCTCTGTGAAGACGTCGTAGAAAAGTAGTACGGTCACAGTTTTTGAAAGAATTGGACATATTCCGTTTGAGGCAGCATAAGTTGGGATCATCTCCAAATTTATCAATAAAGCTAGATAATGAATGTACGGCTGCCTCGAGATCACCTGAAGTGCCAACGCCTACCTGACCACATGGCAGGAAAACGTCTGGAAGCTGAGATTTCACAGCTGAACAGTATACACAAATAATTAGTCGGCGAAGTGTTTTTTCCACAGCAATTGGCATAATACCTCCACCTTTCTGCTTCTTGTATATAACTGTTAGTGGGGCTTCTGTAAGCCATGGTGGTATTCGTCTGTCCATGTTTCCTGACAAGGCCAAATTTACCCTTTGAGTCAAACTCTATAGGAATTCTTGCGCAGATGCTATGGACGAACCCTAGACTGCCCCGAGAAGATGTTGTGCACAAAGCTTGGAATATATGTGTGTGTTTGTGTGTGTGTGTGTGTGTGTGTGTGTGTGTGTGTGTGTGTGTGTGTGTGTGTGTGTGTGTAAATTAGTCAGAAAGACAGATTAACTGTGACTAACTATACGTGTTATAGCTCAACCACAAATTTATTTGACTTCTTTACATATAAATCTCGCGCATCATAAAGCTGCCACAGCCATGACATTTACCATCTATCTATTTTACACATTATACTTTGTGCGTATCATCTACAGGACATCACACATACACACACACACACACACACACACACACACACACACACACACACACACACACACACTATTGTCCAAAGGCAGTGAACCCATGCAAGGCTAAGGAAAGTCAAACTACGTCAATAGTTGCCACTTGACAAGAAAATATAGATTAATTAATTAAAAGAAAGCAATCGTGCAGCAAACCCTAAACTACCGACGTACAGCATTTACTATAAAGCCATGTTAAACAAAAAACAATAGAAAGAAAGCTAGTAGAGTTTGGCATTTTCTTTGCTTTTCTAACTGTTGACGAAACTGTCTCCACAAAAATGTTCGAATTCTCTCTCTGTGATCATGCTGAGAAGCAACATCTCCACAGAGTTACGAAATCGCTTGATGTTAAATCTAGACACGAATGGTCTTTTCTTGAAGTTTATAGCAATGTTTGCTGCGCCTGCCTTGTCAAAGACATCAATATTGGAACAGGGTGGAAAATGTAACATATGGCAGCAGGTGTTTGTAAAGACTTCGCATTATTGAGTCGATACGCCTTTGTGTCTCACCTTTAGAGGTGCAGATAATATACACTAAAACTTAAGCAATCGGTAATATAGTCAATTATAGAGGCAACGATAGGTCATCTGTGTTTAGTAATACATGCTAACCCTAGGTAAAAGTCTATCGATATACTATAACACAGTGTGTAATCTAGAGCGTGTTTGCTCTGTCATAAGACTAGACATAGTTAGAGTTAACGAGAATTTTGAGTCACGTGCAGAACGGATAACGTCTAGACACCATCACATTTATACCTTTCTTATATGAAAAATATGTACAGAATATGGAGTGTCTCAAAGCCTTTCTAAACGGAGAATGCAAAATCCCATTTGGCGACGACAGGAATATGACGTTTCTGCCTCCAGAGGTATCGAACGCAGATCACGTGCATCGAATGCCTGATTTTTCAAAGCTTCTCTCAACAAGCTTCAAAATGGAATCGTTATTATGAGCATTGTGAATCGAAAAATTTAGTGCAGTAACGGTTAATTAAATAATTTTGATTAGGCCCGGTGTGGACAAGCCCCGTAGAGTCTAGTAGAGCACGTGATGCCAATATCAATTAGTTATCAATTACCATATTCCATTGCTGCTGAAATGATGAAGATCGATAGACTGCGGTCGTCAGTGTGGACTTGTACGTTTATCGTCATCGCTTATACTGCGGTGGCTCTCGCCACCAGTACTTGTCCAAGAAATTATTTTCTAAATTCAGAGGGAAGGTGCAGAGGTTGCAACTCCTGTCTTCCTGGTGTGAAAAGTATAGCTAGATGTACGGAGACTCACGACACGGTATGTCATCCGGACAACAAATGCTACAACCCACTCTATGTGTACGACGCAAGATACGATTACCACTGTCGAGCAGTCCGACCTTCCGACTGCACGGATAGAAGACTCGTTTCTTCCACCCCTACTAATTGCAGTACTAAAGGAAGCAATTGCACATGTCGGGTGGTTTCTAGTGATCATAGAAAGGTAGACTGCTATTGTGAAACAGGTACGCCCACACCAACTAAACGCGTGAGTAATTATATCTAAGATTGTGTTACTAAACCTTTGGTGTGTGTGTTTGTGTGTGTGTGTGTGTGTGTGTGTGTGTGTGTGTGTGTGTGTGTGTTTGTTTGTGTGTGTGTGTTACTGTGTGTGTGTGTGTGTGTGTGTGTGTTTGTGTGTGTGTGTGTGTGTGTGTGTGTGTGTGTGTCTGTCTG
>NC_085097.1:3075000-3085000 GCF_963422355.1 Corticium candelabrum | reverse complement strand
TTTACTTTTAATAAAAAAAATTTGAATTTGATTTAGAAATGAATGTGCTAACAAGAGCTTAATTTACCTACCTCCAAGTAACTCACATGTTTGTTACAGATAGCCATTGTCGCTGTAGGAACGATTGACTTTATCAGTTTATTGTTACTTATTGGTGGCTACTCATCTGATACAGGGCATTTAAAGACCAATACTTGGTATGTTTAAAATTAAAATACAACGTATTAAATTATTAAGGTAGATCAATTAACTTACTGAAAACTTTGTAAAATTTTTCTGTTTTGAATCAATGTTTTTAATGTTAAATCCGAAACGTGTTCTGCGGGATATAATTAGATGTAACGTAACCGTAAAAGCTATGTATATATAAAACTAGACTAAAAATTATTCAAGAGATTAGCAATTTGTTAGAAAAATTGTTTGTTCGTCTTTGGCAGTTTAATGCTAGAATATATAAGAACAGATTAGATTGAGCAGTGGATTTAAAGCGGTGATATTTGCCCACTGTATAAATAAATATATATATAAATTTTATTATAGTTATATATATATATAAATTTATATATACATATACATACATACATGCATTCGCAACACTTCTGCGAGTATGGGTTATGGTTATGGTTAGATTAAATTTTATTCATGGTTTGTAATGGCGAACTATGGCTTGTACAGGCAATACATTGATTAAATCGGGCAGTTCATGTATAAATTTTTCAAATATGGGCTTTGGGCACAATATATATATATATATATATATATATATATATATATATATATATATATATATATATATATATATATATATATATATATACAGTCCGCGTCAAAACTATTGACACATCTTCGCTTGTAGGCGTGGCCATGGGTAGGGTGAGCAGAAACGCATCCGATTTGCACTAGACAAAGGCGCATTCGGCTAGGCGTGCGTTCAGCGGCAACAGATCACAAGGCGTGAGCAAGTGCCACTCCGCCTGGATTGCGTCTGCCAGTTCATGAACGTTTTGAGGCCTATGAAGCTCAACACGCCGCTTGATAATGTTTTCTACTTCGTCTAGGAACTGGTGAGCTAGCGGGTCAATCGAGAAACTGTGACGCTGAAAGTCTCGTTTTTCTAGCTTCACTATCAGCGGAAGTTTATTTCTTACGCCTCGTTTAGCGATATTTGCGTCATGAAGTTGTTTCTGCTGGTGGAAGAACTGCATGACGCCAACTTCCTGCGTTGCAAGCTGATGTGCAAGTTTGTTTGCTGATTTGTTGTTCCTTTTGCGTCATGTTCACTAATTGAAGCTCTTCGATGATTTTCAGTAATTTTTTGGTCTTCCATGGAAATTTTTGCGCTGAATTCCTTCTCCAGTGTCCAATCTTTCGAGAATTCAGTAAATAGTAGAGCGAGGAACACGCAAAAGTTTGCAGATCTTAGATGGTTTCCTAGTACTAGAGGGGTAGAGTGACAGAGTAGCGCGGCGTTGTCTTTTACAACTCGTTTCATGATGGAAAGTTCTCTACGCGGATGCGCATACTATGGAATAGCTCTTGTCACTACTTTTCAGCTGTTTGAGAAAAATTGAGGCTGTTCCTTAACATCCTACTGTAATTAGAGTTCATAGATTATTCAAGTTGAATTAGAGTGATTGTGTATTGCAATGACAGCTAAAGTTTTATGTCAAACAACCACATTTTAACAGCTGTGAAGTGCTGTTGACGTGCACGTCAGCCCCATAAGGCCACGTGCTCAAAAGTATTACTACAGTACATTATCCACGTGTTTTGCAAACGTGATGTCGGATCAGAAAGAAAACCGTAATAATGACCAGGACGACAGATAAGACGCGTTGGTTTCAAAAAGCATGCCATTAGTATTAGCCAGATTGACAGCAGATTTGCTGAAAAGACGAGTACAGCAACGGTACAATTTGCAAGAACACGACTGCCTGCAACAGTTGGGTGATGCGAATATTTGAAGCATGGAGAAGTAATCGAAACAAGGATGCTACACAAGAACATCAGGTACCGACAGACAGACGTTTTCTCAACGAAGGATTCACAACTAGATGCAGCCAAATCACATACCGATTGTCAACAGTCTGTTACATTTCTGTTGAGCACGGATCCAAAAATCATAGTGGTGGACTAAGTGATTTACGGCATCCAAAAATGTCACAAAGTAAATTATAGGCAAACTCCAACGTGAATCAGTAAGGTAATAGCATTTTTTTGTTTGTGGTTTATCAGATACGTTAATGAAAAATCTGGTGACCGTTTCCACGTAAAAATTTTGGAGTTCTATATCTAAGTAAGTTGCCAGCAGGATTTTCCCGAAAAGCCTTCTATTATAAACCTTGTTATCTACACTTTCATTTGGTCCTTGGTATTCAAACAAGTAATCGGTCATAACACTTTGGCTACAATGATGAAAGTGATGACAGCTGAAGCTGGTCTTCCAGTTCAAATAACGACACTCTTCTTGCTACTAGTGCGACAAGGCTGTTTTAAGCGGGAGTTCCTGAACATGACATTCAAGGCAGAAGCGGCCACAAAACCCTGCAAGCACTGAGAAAATACCAAGAGCCATCTGAATTGCAGCAAATGGCAGAGTGCAAAGTTTGGATAATGGCCATGCACACGCAGATTACACTCACGCAAAAGCCAACGATTCGCGAGAGACATGAACTAGTCCAGGTTGAACAGCCGTCTGAAACGGAAAGAGAGAATCCATTTGTCATTTCTGACTGCGTTTTTACAAACTGTATTACTGTGAACATTATTATTGGTAAAGAATAAGTTTGTAATGTAAAATATGTACGCCTATGTATTGATTGCGAGTTTGTTTTTGTTTTTGATATTTTTTCGTTTTAACTTAGTTGTGTTTTATGTCTTTAAGCAGTATACAGATATTGACCGGTCACTAAACGTTCATTGACCGGTAAATATACAACGTGCGGTTGGGTTGCTATAATAAGAGTGTAATATAACAAGAAAATGAATCCTAGCAACGGCGGAATAAACACCCAAACATGCAACAAATATACATACATATATATATATATATATATATATATATATATATATATATATATATATATATATACAGACTTGGACAAAATTATAGGAGCACCCCGCTGTGGGTATGTAGTAACACAATAATTAGGTCACAATTTACCAACTATCAATATTGTTAAAAACTTAATAGTTACCGCGTTGATTGTTAGGCTTCTTGAGAATACTGTAGACCATTAATTGCTTTCTTTACGTTTCTCATTGCGGAAAACGAGACCTAAAAGTGTATAACGTCATGACTGCGTAAGCGTCGTAAGTTAGACTCTCTCTGATTTTGTTTAGTGGCTTCTAAAAAAGCCGGTTTTAATAACGCGAAGGAAAATTGAAGTCCTTCACCAGTTCCTCAGTACCGAGTGTTCCCGCCTCTCGCCCTCCTGATTGCGTCCAAACGTCGCGGAACGCTTTCTGTCACGTTCCGGACACGCGCGGCTGAAACCTGCTGCCACGCCTCTTGTAAAGCATTCCAGAGCTCACCTGCAGTTCTCGGTTCGCGACTGTTGGCAGCAGTTTTGAGTTCATGCCACAAGTTCTTGATTGGATTCGCATCAGGCGAGTTTGGCGGCCAGTCCAACAGTGTGACGTCATGCTGGCGTAGCCATTGTCTTGTTAACCGACACGTGTGGATTGGCGCGTTGTCCTGCTGGAAGACAAAGTCGTCTCCTATCAGTGCCGCTGCGTCTGTAAGCATGTGCTCCTCCAGAACCTGTTGGTACGCCGTGCTGTCCAAATGACCTTCCAGTTTTACCAGAGACCCCACACCATGCCAACACATCGATCCCCACACCATCACACTAGCCGCGTGCTGGACCGTACGGTCACAACATTCAGGGACAAATTCCTCACCTTTGCGACGCCAAACGTACAGAGCACCATCGTATCCTATGCTGACTTTTGACTCATCTGTAAAAAGAACAGATTTCCAGTCATCCAAAGTCCATTGTTTGTGAGTGGTTGTCCATCTCAGTCGCAAACGCCGATGGTTTTCTGTTAGCAGTGGGTTTTTTCTAGGCCTCCGAGCGTTTACTCCCGTCTCACTGAGACGACGACAGACTGTTCTACTTGACACCTGCTTGCCGATTTCATCAGCCAGCTGATACGAAAGCAGTCGTGATGGTGCTCTGCGGTTCTGCAGTGCCATTCTCTTCAGTCGATGATCTTCCCGTATTGTCGTTGCCTTCCCACGTCCAGGTTGTTTTTCATAATCGCTGCTGCCATGGGAAAGCCGTTGCAGGCACTGATGAACCGAATTCCTGGAGCGGCGGACAAAAGCTGCGATCTGACGCACAGAATGGCCAACTGAGTGAAGGGCTTCAATTTTCCCTCGCGTTTTTGGACTCAACTGTTTGCCTCGAGGCATCGCTGCAACTCGTCAAATATCGCACGGAACAAGACTCTGCAACTGCGTGCAGCTGAACGTTCAGGCTAACTTATCGCCTAAGTTTGGCTGTCTCAAGGGCAGCGGTTTTAGTGCAGCTGACATTTTGGCGGTAGCAGTTTGAGATTTTGCTACGTAAAACGTGAACCGGAAGTGGCATGTCAATGTTCTTTTGTTGCTATAACTTTTTTAGTTTTTGTCTTAGCTAATTTTTTGTAATTTATTAGTGTCGCATGGATTTTTGAATACGTTGAAGTTTGTGTATTGATTAAAATGGCAAAAACAATTCAAATTGTGATGACATGCGCGAAATCGATGCGCAAAAACAGATGATTCGCCATTTTTCATAATTTTGATAAAAGGACCCACAAAATTGCTTTCATTCTCTGCTACAGAGCAGTCTTAGATTTTATGCCAAGAATGAGCATCCAAGAGCGATGAACGTGTACAAAGACAAGAAAAGTAGGAATGGCCGTCTTCCTTCTTCAAAGCAAACTAGATGCGCAGTAGGTAGTAAGTACAGCTGCAGTCTTGAACTCAAGCTATGTTACATACTAACAATGGCGCAATCCATGAAAAAAAATTCGAAAACATTTGGTTTTGCTAGAGAAAAATTCAGTGCCAAAGTTAGACTAGACACAAAAATGCCAGGTGTGTCTATAATTTTGTCCAAGTCTGTATATATATATATATATATATATATATATATATATATATATATATATATATTATTTTTTTATTTTACAACTAAAGGTTGCATATGGGACAAACAAAAAGCATACATGAAAGACAAGTATTATTACTGGATATGTCAAACAAGTTCACTACTGGTCCAAAGACTACAGAAATACATGATTTGTAAAGATTTATAGTGAGGGAAGTAGAAAGTGCGATGATGACAAAACAAATCAGAAGTAGAGGACACTGCGGAAGCAACACAGGAAGACGAATAGACACGATGAGTGGTGAGTGCTCAAACAGCAGGGTGAAGGTGCAGCATACATCAGACTCCCGAATGACCATGTTGTCCAGCAGGGCAGAGGAGATAATAAGGACAAGGCGACATTCGAAAAGGATGACAAAAAATTACCAGGATGAATAGGATAGCAGGAAAACGACAGACAGCCGAAGAAACCTGAAGAGCGCGACATGCTGCAAGAGCAGTGTGAAGGTGCGGAAAACATCAAACTCTTGACCGATCATGTTGTCCAACAGAGAAGTGAGGAGAAGGAGGACGACGAGATGACACAAGAAGCATGAATAAGACAACGGGAACACCACAGACAGCAGAAGAAACTTGAAGAGCGCGAATGCTGAAAGAGCAGGGTGTAGGTGCGGCAAACATCAGACTGTTGACCGACCATGTTGTCCAGCAGAGAAGTGACGAGAAGGAAGAGTAGATGACACAAGAAGAATGAGTAAGACAGCAGGAACATCACAGACCGCCAAAGAAACCTGAAGAGCGCGATATGCTCGAAGAGTGAGGTGAAGGTGCAGCAAACATCAAACTCTAGACCGACCATGTTGTCCAGCAGAGAAGTGACAAGAAAAACGAAAAGACAACGTGAACACCACAGAGAGCCGAAGAAACCTGAAGAGCGCGAAGTGCTCAAAGAGCAGAGAGAAGGTACGGCAAACAACAGACTCCCGACCGACCATGTTGTCCAACGGAGAAATGACGAGAAAAAGGAAGATGAGAAGACCAGTACACTCCAACGCAGACAGAAAGAACGCAAAGAGACGAGCAAACAAATTACAGAAACTCCACGCAGCAACAAGAACAGCAACATACGAATAGCGTTCATTCCCCCAATGGGATCCCTTCACGTGGATGAGGATAGGCGCAAGGAGCAAGAGTGGCAAAAGCCACAATGGCGCAACATGGAGAGATAACGACCGCTGTTTCTCTTGTTCACTCAACGAAGAACAAGACAACAACACATGTGGAGGCACTCTCTATACTTCCGGGATATATATATATATATATACGAGATCCAATTCTCGGCTTTGCTCAGGTAATAGTTGAATAACAAATTATTGACTTGCAGACACTGTTTGCTATTAATGACTAACAGGACAGACAGACAGACAGACGAACACACAGACATACAGACAGGTCGCCTTCATAGGTAGAGATTATATCAGAAAATATATAAAAATGCGTTTGATGGTTGGATTAGAGAGTGTTTAGGCAGGTCACGTTGAGTTTGTATAGAGAACCGTTTACTGTCACTAATTAGCGGTGGTGTAAGTGCTTTTTGGGGCCGTCCGTAATTACCGATAGATTTGACAGAACGAACGATGTCCACAGTAAACAGACCCCCCACCCCTAATTTTTCAGCTAAAAATATTGATAGCCACTGCACCTATTTTTAATATTGTATTATTAAAAAGTATAAAAAAATTGTTTATTTTACACACAAAGGGCCGTTCTCAAAGAGCTATTGCCTTTATTATTAAATATACCGCGGAAGATACCTTCAGCTTTTCAGTGCGTAATCATGTTTGAATAAACACTGGTATAACCAAGAGAACTTTTAATAAGGAAGTAAATGGCATTAACAAAACATAAGTAGATACAGTACAATCGACGGTACATAGCAAACATTCACACTGAAGTATAATAGTTTACTTCTTTCGTGGGCGACCTCTGGCTATTGTGTGGTCCTCCTTCTTCTTATGATGGGTAAGTTGATAGTATGATAAAAACACTGCACCACAGCCATAAAAGGTACAGCGATGGCAAACCAGTTTAAGGGCAGATTGGCCCAGTGATGAAGCACCAGTGCCAGTCGCAGTTCTCTCCTGAGCACGCCTTACCTGAAGTGCATGGCTCTGCTGGTTGCGGAACTCGAAAGGATGAACAACGTGGTAGTGTCAGTCCTCGTCTCGCTTTGATGAGAACACGTACTTACAACGCAAAAAGAGGGTCACGTAAGTTGAGCGAACCGCATGCTTCCATAGGAATTCAAGCAGATCCTGTTTAGCTCTCAAAGATGGTTCATCTGCTATTGCTCGGTATGAAGATTTCGCAAAGCAATCAAGATCAGCGTGGTCATTGTAGTTGATGTGGCTCCAAACATTGAAATTTTCGCGGTAGATTGGGGTGGCATCCGAAAGTTTGACCTTCCCAGTAGTTATTCAACTCATCTATTGCAGCGTCAAAGACAACGGCTTCCTTCCTCCGCAACTCCTCATCCGAAAAGTGTTGCTCATGTGGCGGCCGTTCACCATCAAGGTTTATCACCAGAGTCACACCGGTGAGGCATCTTGACAGCACGGACTACGCGTGTTCAATGGGGTTATACGCAGGCTGCAGAGCATGTGTCACAATGATCAGGGAATCAAGCTGCTGGTCTTTCCACAGGCGCCCATATGACAGGAAGTTGACAATGTGAGATGGATTCTAGTCAGGACCACCATCCACTATCAAAGCAAGCACTGGTTTCTCTGCAGACCGCGTTTCATCAATAACGCTGATTAAATCCGAAGCAATGGCAACTGAAGTTGAGCTGTGAAACTTGGCAGCACGGTTAAATACATACACTGGACATGTGCGTGGACAAAGGTGACGCATACGATGCAGCTTATCAAACTGGATCTCATTAGTTCTGCGTACGAGTGGACAACTATGATGTCTCCTTGATGTTCTTGGTGAAGTATTACGGCGACGCGACTGACTATGAGACCGACTACACACCAGCAGTGTTCACGTACGAGTGAGAAGCATGTCTGCAGAAGGAATGATCCTAGATTTTCGGTAGGAAAAGTCGTAGTCTTTATAAGATGGCGTGTCACTGATCGGGAAGAACTTGCTAATCTGGTGATATCGAGAGAAGGCAAGAGTAACGACATTCACCTTGTAAATGTTATCACGTGACAGGATGCAACGCTCATCACTATACTGAGCAGACATTTCCCTCACATACTTAACTTGAGCAAAGCCAAAGTGAGCATCCTGATGGTACTTCCTCTTACTGTTGTCTTTCCCAGGGACTCTTGCCTTGACAAGTCCATGGTACCTGCTCGCATTTCTTGTGCCACTACGCGGAGGAACAAGCAGCTCAAGAATAGCTGTACGAGAAATCCCGTGTTTTTCAACTCTGATTGAAAACCGTCTAGTAGAAGCCAGACAGAATTCTCATTCATAGTTATATCCCGTTTATTTACCGTTTTCAAACATCGCGTTGATTGGATTAGCGATTGGTGGAAGCCATTTGGACTTGGACATTGCTGCTGTTGCGAGGAACAGGTGTATCGAACATGGCATCTATTTAACACGTGTCCAGTTTCAAAAATCCCGTTGATGGGATTACTGATCCCGTTAAAGCCATTTCGACAGTCCCGTTGCGGAGAACAGGTGTATCTAACCTGGCGTCTATAATTTCGACGTGAATCCCGTAACGTACAAGTCACATGCAATACTTACCCGGATAATCGTTCTCCGTATATAATGAATGCCGACTCTCGCCATTTCGACAATCCCGTTGAACGTTGTGTCTTCGAAGACGTTGCTTGCGTTTCGGGGAACAGGCGTATTAAACTCGGCAGCTCTTCGACGGTCGTAGACTGGCAAACGACTGTGAGCGTATTTTTTCAAGACCCCAATATCAGCAAAAATATCTTCCGTTTCCCAGCGTCGCCCGAAATAAACGACACGCTCAGCGCGTACCGTCCGACGTCGGGAACGGGCAGTCTAAATTCAGTGGAGATACGATGCGCCTTTCCAGAGTAATTCGCGCGCGAGCGGAAGCGAGTGCAATCGCGTCGTCGTGGGAGATGTCAGGAAGACGACCACAGTCGCAGTTTCGACCCGTATGAATTCGGCTTGCGCGAACCAAATTCGGTTTAGATCTGAATCGCCGTTTTCAGAAACGCTCTTACAGATGGACACAGAGAGACACCTCTCCTCTATATATATATATATAGATATATACATACATACATACATACATTCATTCATTCATTCGCAGCACATCTGCGAGTATGGGTTATGGTTATGGTTAGATTTATTTATGGTTTGTAATAGCGAACATTAATGATACAGGCAATCCATGGATTAAATCGGGCAGTTCATGCATAGATTCTCCAAATATGCGCTTTGGGCACAATATATATATATATATATATATATATATATATATATATATATATATATATATATATATATAGTTCTAGGTCTTCGTGATGCCTCTATATCTTCCTCTGCAGCTTTCGTTGGCAGCTGCAACTATTGTCGGCAATTGTCTTTCTGTCTTCTTGACGACTCAGCGTTTATGCCGGTACATGAAGAAAATGATTGAGCTCAGCATTCTTCCTTTTTCCCTCGTGAAGTGTAATGCCGGCAACATCTTTCAAGTCTTTTACGACCTACTAGTTCTGTCTCTCCTTTTGTTTCTTCTACACAACATTTCTTTTAGAAGACTCTGGATAATGCTTTGAGATCCAGCATTAAAATCAGCCTTGTTAGTCTGCGAGAACGGGCACGTCTTAGTGCTGTCGCATATCCTCATGCTGGGGCTTGGTTGAGGGCCATCGCCAATTGAAATCTAGGCCCGTCAATGT